>NC_056741.1:594914883-594941706 GCF_019279795.1 Protopterus annectens
CCCTCCAAAAGTTGCTGTCTCTTTTGGCTTATGGGGTCACCACAGCGGAACTCCGGTCTGCTAATGACTGGTAGTTGATTTTTACGTGCAGAGTTACCAGCCCTGACACACAAACGCCCATTCACGCATGTCTCCACGCAGAAGACGCTCTAGCCGAGAATCAAACCAGACAGCGTCTTACTGCAAGGTGAAAACGCAACTGCAGCACCACCAGGCTAGAGAAAAAAAATTCACAGAACCATTCAGAATATTTCAGCTTTTCCAATCCAGCGACACTTTTAAGTCAGATTATTTGTGTTAGTTTACCAGGAAAGAGCACTGATCAAGAATAACCAATTAAAGGCTCAGACTAGGTTAGAGAGAACAAGCAGCTCACTGCCTACATTATGCAATACAAGGTCAATTAATGTACGACAGGATAATAAAGTACAAAATGGTGCACAGTATAAGCATACTAATATAAGAATTAATACCTTTTAATGTTCATTCATATGTCTCATTTTATTAGAAAACTACAAAATGCAGTACTGTACTCACCGGCTCAGAAACAATGAGTGACAAGAGTCGCAAAGAATAAAATGTGATTTAGGCTAACAGTTTGATAAGTGCCCGGGCAGCTAAATGCCAGGAAGGGAAGTGGAAGGAGTCAACATTAAATTCTCATTTGCCTTTGTTGCATGTAAGCAAAGACATGAAGAGAAATCAATCATAACAAGACATGGACTTAATTTACCAAGCTTGTGATGAGAACCATGATTAACATGGATGGAAGCATTTACATGTAGTGAGAGGGCACAGTAGACTTCTTCACAGCAAAAGGTGTGACCAGAATCAGCTATTCCACACATACCTATTCTTTTCAATTCAAACCACAGATAACCCCTCAAAGCCTATGAATGCTTTCCAACTATTACGCAGTCTTTACCCTGCAGGATCATGACAACTACTAGACAGAGTCCTACTAGTGTGCAACACAGCAGGAATAAACCATCAATATGTACATTTTACATTTCATGTGTACTAATATTTGTAATAATCTATGTACTTACAGTATAATGTAATATAATGGCAGCTTGCACCTATGTACATATGTAACATTTGTTCTTATTTGTAAAGTTTTTCTTCCCAGGTTCTACTGAAAATGGAAAACTTATCCAGTCAGACTTTCCTGGTAAGCAAATGCGAGTGACTCATTATTCCTGGAGGATACAGCACAAAGAACACAACGTAACACTGCCTGCCATTTCACCATCCATTCACAGCTTATGTACAACGGTCAAGGCCCAGTACAATTAGCACTACTCCTGTTTTGCATATCATAACTTATTAAAAAAAAACTTCATTTTGGAGAGAAAAGCACTTTGTATTGCACTTGACCCTGAAATTAAATGCCACTCAGCTGTTCAGCCACACAAAGTTTTGAGACTTTTTCAGACCTACTTCCCAATTCCAGGAATACTGCCACAATTTGTGCTAACCTGTAAACAGCATCAATTACTCAAACTCTCCCAACATACCAAACGTATGCATGAGTGAGTGCCAAGAATAACATTTGTGAACCTCCACAAGTCACCTTTCTCATCTCTGAAGGCCCTGCCTTCACCATGCCCTTCCAGAGCTACATCGTAACCAAACCATTTCTTAATTCATGTTCTGAGGACTATAAATTAATGGGAATGAAGATGCCCATTCCCAAACTTGAGGAAACTAGAAAAAACAAGGACAGTGGAAAGAGAAAGTATTACTGCAACTCTAAGCATATTCTTAACGTCTACAAAAATAAGTTCATAACTACAACTAAAATTCACTGCACAGTTCACCAATGCAACAGTAATTTATTTGGAAGATTCCTATTGTTTACCAACTTTGGGGTGGAGTGGGTTGCAAGTAGCCTTCTAAAAATGCTGCAACAACCCCCACCACTGTCCAAGAAAAGATTGCCAAATTTAAGTGCTCTGAAATAGTGTAAACTGTTAACACAGGTGCCTTAAAAATCAGCTTAGTGCGGAACCCTCTAAAGAGGGCAGTGGCAGATGCAGTGACTTCTTAAAGAACGTGATCTCACACTTACAGTGGGATCATTTTACCCTGGAATGAAGAGTATAAGGAAGTGCAATGAATCATCCACTTAGAGAATGCTTGGTCAAAAACAGATCCATCTTTCCTACCCTGTGTAAAAGGCTTAAATAACTGGTATGCTAGCCTTTTTTCCTTTTGTTTCGTCTAATTAATAGAGCTCAGCCATCTCTGCACATCCATGGAAAGCAAGATCACTTTTTCTGGAAGTGAACAGTTAGATTTAAGGATACCTCAGCCACTACTTTAAGCATGAAGGAAAGGGCAGTGCCAAGGGTGACTTGTGGAAGATGAGAAAGGTGCTTTTATACATGGGGATCTGGATTTCTGAAATTCTCCAGGCAGAAATGGTTATTTCTACAAACAGTTCACTAGGAAAGCTAAGAGTTTAGGCAAAATTAGCTTCTCTAGGATTTAAGATTTCAGGATGGTGAAAGGTTTTCTTAAGATGCATCACGTGCAAGACTACCCTCTGTCTTGGAATAACCTGGGTGTTCACTAAGAGGGAGCTAGAATGGCCCATACAAGTACCTACAAAAAGATGCAAGATGATCCTTACTTGCAAATTTGTTACGTTATGACTAAGTTAGATTTCCTAACATTCTTTCAGCTAGAAAGCACATACTCAGAAAAGGTACCTGAAATGAATGGCAGATCACCCATGTTAGAAACCTTAGTTATACAAGCTAGAATTGCATGAGACCCCCTTATACTAGGTCAAGAGGCACTCATAATGCAGTGTTAAAGGAACTGCACCTTATGGTGGAGGAAAAAAACACTCATTTGACCAAAAGGGAGCCATCAGCAGCACTACTTCTTACCCTGCATTATCTTTGTATTACACAAGTAAAACTGAGACTGGAAAAAGGCACAATAAAAACAGAGGTCCCCAAGTGATGGATAGTCGCTTATCAGAAGGGGTAGGATTTTTAGCAGTAGAAGCCTTAATGCTCTTGGGTTCATGTGAAATGGTCTCTGGATCCGCAGTAGGATTTTTAAAAAGGAACTTAAGTGAATCAGGAACCCTGTAATATCCATCAGGTTTTCTGGGAGCGGGAGGCAAGGAATCAGGGGCTAAAATAGATTCCGAAAAAGCATCAACAATGTCTAGTACTGGAGGAATAGCTAAAGGCCTATGCTGAGGCAGGAGTAAGAAATCCCTAAGCCTCTTTTTTGAATCAGAAAAATCCTGGCTTTCCCAGTGGAAAAGCTCCCTTAGAGTATGTAAGGTTTCACCAAAAGAAAAATCCTCTTGAGGGGAAGCAGAGGGGATAGAGCCCTCTGCATCAGAATCCTCATAAGTAGGAAAGGGCAAATCCAAATCAGAAGAATCAGAATCCTGGTCAGAAGATTCATAAACTTCAGTCCTAGGTCTCTTATAAAGGGGAGGCTGGCTTCCCCTGATTAGAGTTATAAGATCTTCAGCCATTCTTGTTTTTTAGGCATACAGAGGCCTGAGCATGCAGCCTGGGAGTTGTTTTTTAGGCATGGATCAAGATTTAGGCCTAAAAAAAGGAGGAGGCATCTGTTTAATATGAAAGTCCATAGGCCTGAATACACCCTCAGAAGCTGGTGCCTGCACAGTGGCTCCGGACCCATCCAAGGTAGAAACAGTTGCAGGTTCCATGGTTGAAGCATCTCGTGGCATACCGGACTCCGAATGGGTCTCGGTAGAGGCCTGCGAATCATAAGTAGCAGGCATCAGGGGCTGAGAAAGCACCTCACTGAGTACCGGCGAACTGGCGACTGGCTTATTAGAGTTGCCGGCAGTTTTGGACCTCGGCGGCCTGTCTCGTCTTTATCCTCTTCGGAATCCCGGTAGTTGGATGGCTAACAGACTAAATTTCTAGATAATTAAACCGAGAATCGAAATATTCTGAGGCTAAAATATACAGACAACGAATAGTGCGCTGATTAAATCACAAAACCGACAGCACGGAACGTTGTAGTCAGGGCCTAGGCAAGGAATACAGTAAGAATGAAAATCTTTGAGGTATTTGCTTCCCACAAATAATGCAATTATTAACTTTCACTGACGGCGGTAAGGAGCAAGAAAAACTTTCCCCAACAGGGTACTTAGCTTTAGTTGAAGACTTTGGTTCTGAAACTTGAAAACGAGAATTTCAGGAGTTGGCCGACCAGCACTTGGGAACTGCTTCGGGCACCACGTGGCAAGAAAGACTGATGTAATGGAGTCGGCTGCATGTTTTATACCCCTGACGACCTGATGTCATGGAAGAAGGGACAGCAACCGACGCAGGACCCAAGACTTTATCAGGCCGACTGAGGGCTACTGCAAGCAGAAAAACCCAAAAGTGATGACTGCAGTGAAACATGGAGAACATCCCTTTTTAATGGAGGCCTAGGGGAAAAAGCTTTTTAAAACAAAATTATACATAACTTGAAAAGATACTGGGTGGCGAAGTGGTGCAGCGGTTAATGTAGTAGCCTCACAGCAAGAGGGTCGCTGTTTCGATTCTCAGCTGGGGTGCCTTCTGTGCGGAGTCTTCATGTCCTCCCTGCGTCAGCGTGGGTTTTCTACAGGTACTCTGGATTCATCCTACATTCCAAAGACATGCGTCTGGAGAATTTCTCCCCAGGCTTCAGCTGAAAATAGGCTCTGTCCTAGTCAGACTTACCCAATCAACAAATGTTAACTAGTCATATAGGATAAGAGAACATGTGTGTACAGGTACAACTGTAACATGATGCTAAAAACAAAAGAACATTTTCAAAGGTAAGCATAACAGATGATGAACAGAAAAAATAAATAAATAACAAAAAGTTAGGTCTTACCATGAAGTTCCATCTGTGTTATTGGCCTTTACGAATCGTTGACTGTGGGCTTGTTTCCGATCCTCACAACAGACTCTGCCATTATTCCAGCTTGCGCTTTCCAAAAATTCTCGAGCTAAGCTCTACCCATAATGCTCCTCACCAAATTACCTCAGATTGAATTTGCATACAATAGTGAGAGGCAAGTAGTACTAGATAAGAGACCATATCTGTATCCCTATTATGAAGCCAGTCTTTGGGAATATTTGGTCCAGCAAGAGTTCTAAGGCAGGGGGAAGTAGGGAGGGAATATAAAGGATTAGTGAAGCTCAAAACAGACGGAACGTTATGTTAAGACATCTTCACAATTCTTGACTGTGGGACAGAATCCCTAAGTGAGTCTTGGAAGAACATTCCTGAGCACCACTGAGCAGAATGATGCACGTCCCCTAGAGACCTGGTCAAAGTTAGGTCAAAGTAACTGCTGCACTTGCTCAGAGGGTATGCAAACATATCGCACCGAGGTTGGCCCCAGTGGTGGAATATCTTTCCCACCACCAGTGGATTGAGAGATCACTCGAGGCATGAGGATGGTTCTGCTCAACTTGCCCGCAATCACATTAGAGCGCCTCGGAATGTGCACTGCCATTAGAAAGTGACTGGAGGAAATCACCCATTGCCACACACTGACAGCTTCTCGACAAAGAGGTTACGACCTGGCTCATCCTTGTTTGTTGATATACCAGACTACTGACATGCTGTCTGTTTGAACTGCAATCATTCCAAAAGAGAGGCTATCGTGAAATGCTTGCAACGCTAAGAGCATCGCCATCATCTCTAGAATGCTGACATGCAAGTTAGCCTCCAGCTGGGACCAAGTGCCTTAGACTAGCTTTCCTAAAAAATGCCCCGCCACCCCCACCCCCAAATCTGCGACACGTCTGTGGTCATTACAGCTTGGGGTTGAGGACGCCTGGAAAAGATTTTGCTGGAATAGAGCCACCAACTCAGATCTTCTTTGGAATTACTGGTGATGATAATTAGATGGGAAATTGGCTGATTCAACAGGGACTACAGGGAGGCCAGAAGCCACTGAAGAATTTGCATGTGTTATCTGGCCAGGGGAACTAGAGTAATAGAGGCTGCCATTGACTAGAGTTTGTAGAACTATTCCCACTGTTACTTTCTCGCTGAAAATGATTTGGCTCATTTGTGATCTGATCCTTTTGAATCCTTCTAAGGGAAGTGACACAAAGCCAATGACTGTCTAGCATAGCTCCAATGAATTCCAGTTGTGATGGTTCCAGATGGCATTTTTCTTAGTTTACAGTGATTCCTAAAGCTGAAACTAAGATGAAGAGTGCAGTCTCACGTCTCTACGAGTGGACGCCTGGTTGGAGCTGAAAGGAGTCAGTCTAGATAAGCAAACACTCAGAATCCTAGCAGACGGAGATGCGCCACTAACACTGCCATGCATTTGGTAACCATCCTGAGGGCTGTGGTGAGCCCAAAGGGTAGTGCTCTGAGCTGACTGACTGGCTCCCAGCTGTAGGCTCAGGAATCTTATCAATTTTTATATGTTTATAAATTTTTATAAAGTAATATGCATCTTGAAGATCTACTGAACACATCTGGTCTTTTTCCAAGAATGGAAGGATTGACTGAACTGAGACCGTCTGGAATTTGGTTTGTTGAACGGATTTTTCAACTTACTTGAGATACAAGATCAGTCTACATACCTGTTTTCTTTGGCACTAAAAAGAATCCTGAGTAAATTCCAGATCTCCTCTGGTCTGACTGGACCTCCCTGGATGACTCCCTTGTCCAGCAGTTTTTGAATTTCTAAAACTGCTGCCTCCATGTGACTGGTTGGAAGGTCTGGGATTCTTCTTGGCCTTTTTGCTTTCTTCAAAAGGGGGATGATGTAGCCTCTGGAAATTATCCCCTGTGCAAATTTGTCTGTTTCTAGCCAAGCAGATTTGTGCAAGGATAATTGCCTTCTTCTGGAGGCAGTTGTGGGGCAATCGGGCCTCCATTCAGGAGGCGCTGGTAGGAACTACCAGAGAGAGTCAGTCTCTGGAACCCTAGTTCTGCGTGTCATTTTTGCCTCTTGGACGCCATCTTACAGTACTGCTTCCCCAAGTAAAGTCACTGCCACCTGCTGGAAAGGTCTTTGGGTCTTTTTGAACCATAGCCTCCCACTTCTCTGGTTCCTGGAACAGGGCTGTTGAGGAGTGGAGAAACGTACTCCCACGGCAGAAATGGTCTTCCCATCTTTCTCACATCTAGCTAGAGTCTAACTTTGAGGCCCAACGGGGATGATCCATCAAATGGAGCATTGAAGAAAGAAGACTTAAATGGCTCAGTGAAGTCACTTAAGAGCATCCAAGCACGTCTCCTGATGGCTACGCCTGAACCTGCTGCTCTGTGCCTTTGGAAGCATAAGCAATTAGCCTCATGGACAAATTGGAAATTGACTCAAGGGTGGCAAACTGAGAAGTAACCTTAACTCAAACACCTTTAGCTATTGCTCCTTTATGAGCATCTGAAAGCTCTTTAACCAGCTATCTCTGAAGCCTGGTAAAATAAACCATATAAATCAAGGACCTGGCAGCGAAGGTCGATGAAGCATTTATGTGCTTCCCAAATCTATCCACAGTCCTAGACTCTTTGTTAGGAGGATGGGTAGTAGGACTTTTGTCACCAAGTTCCTTTTTAGTGGCTGCCACTACCACCATGGCATCTACAGGAATATCCTTGGCCCAGTCCTGCTCAACTTTGGGGCAGAGAGAATTTGGTCAGGTCTCAGTGATCGGTTCGATAGTCAGGAATTTTCCAAGCCCACTGGGTGATCAGTTTAATAAGATCGGCAGTGGGCACAGAGATCCAAGAGGTAAATGGCTGGGCGTGAAAAGCCTGTAGGTATATAGATTCCTCTAAGGAAGGTTGGAGGGTAGTTCATCCACCTCTTTATTTTAAGATTTTTAGGATGTCTCCCAAAAAAAAAAACATCTTCAGGTGACTTGGGAGAACCTTCCCCTTCAATGAACTCGCTATTTTCTGTGAAGGACTCTTCATGGGGGTCCAAGTGCTTCCTCTTGCACTACTTCCAAGTTACCTCTTCAGTGGGGTGCTCTAGAGAGGTATCCTAAGATGATATTTTTTTCTCCTGAGGCTTCTGTTCCCTCTGTCGCATGGGAAAAGACTGGAGGAAAACCCCAGTCGAGGAGATGGGCAAATTGTTTGGCCTGACAGGGAAGGCACAAGACTGTCCATAATGGACAAAGCCCTCTCCCACAGCCTGGATGGCAGCCCCCCCCCCCCCGTAGAAGGATGGGAGCCCAGAACTGAAACAGATGCCTTCAGAACCGTGGTCCCACCACCCTGCATAGAGGAAGCTTCCTCCACAGAAGCCAGGGTCAAACTTACATATGCTGATGCCCCAAGGGGCATGGAGGGCTCCGAAAGTAATGCGGTTGAACTCCGTCCCTCGGAATCAGCAATGAAATCCCAACTCCAGGAGGACTCAGGTTCTGACCAACTAGAAGAGCTCAGGGTAACTACTGGTGCTGGAGAAGGCACTCTGACCAGCCCTGAAACAGTTGAAGCTGGGATGGTCAGCACCAGGGGCTCAAATTTCAGCTTGAGTCAAAGGAGGAATTTGCATGGGTGAAGAAGGCATTGTTTCCAGCTAACAAGGCTAGGAATGGAGGATGGAGGTAACTCAGTCGCTATCAGGAGCTGCTCCACCAGTCTTATATCTGACTCTGATGAGCTCTTGGTGGGCCAAATAGAGGAGGCTGATGGAGACCCTGGTGGTCCTCCTCCAAAAATGGACTAAGGACAGTCCCCAAATCGGGTCAATCGAGGGTGAATAGGATGTCTGTGGTAACTCTCTCATCTGAGGTCCCTTTGGTACAGAGTGAGCCGTTGGTAATGAAGGGAGAGCTGTCTACACCGCTAACAGTGCTGAACAGGTCAGTGTCAAGGAAGGAGCAACTTTTTCCACTGATGTAGAGGACACTGTCAGCACTGTGGGAGACAGCCAATTTTGAAGGTGGTTCCGAGGAAGCTATCGGAGCCAAGAGAGAGTGCTTTTTTGGTTTTGAAGAGGAAGATGAAGAGATCCAGGCATGTCTGTTTTGGAACCAGAGATGGCCTCTTCAAAATCAGACTTCAGAGGTCCTGTAAGTATAAGCTTATTTTTGCGATCAGGGATCTAGCACTGAACCCCTGACAGATGGCACAATCTTCCCGAAGATGGAGAGCACCAAGACAATACACACAAGATGTGTCCATCTGAATTCAGCATTTCTTTTGACATTTTTGAAACCTCTTGAAATCAAGAGGTGCCTTTAGACGGTTTTTCGGCCATGAAGAGAAATTAAGGACACCTGACACACACACACACACACACACACGGTCACAGATGGACTAAGAAAGGGAAGTTTCTTTTTTTTTTTTTTTATATGCAACAGGAAAAGGAAAGAAGGAAGTTAACAATGATAGTGAAGATGGTTACCCAAAGGTGAGAGAGGGATAAGTACTAATGATGGTACCTCAGGAGTACTCAAAGTTAAAGGTGAGGGAAAAACACACCCGCGCACACACCTAAAGAAATACAGAGGGTGGATTGAATGCATCTGGCACTATAAAGCGGCAAACAAGATCTGTGGCAATTTGGTGAGGAGCATTATGGGTACAGCCTAGCTCAAAAGTTTTTGGAAGGTGCGAGCTGGAATAACGGCAGAGTCTGTTCCGAGGCTCGGAACAGAGCTCACAGTCAAGGATCATGTGAAGATTGAAACTTCGGATCTGATGTTGTCAAACAGGTATGAAATGAGTTAAAATATCTGTGTAAAAGATATATACCACATGAAAGATCACTTCACAATATTACACAGTAGAACACAAAATATTGCAAGAGCAATAGACAAGCTGTAGCAGAAACTAAAGAAAGAAAGTTGCATTTGCTACATGATGAAAGACTTCAGGATAAAATTTATTGTGATAGGGAAGACAAATGAAGTGAGATGAGGCTGAAGAGACAGACAAGATAAGATACTTGTGATGATGGACATGTGGAAGCTAAGAAATGTCAGTTGGGGGTTTGAGTTAAATGCAGTAGTGGTAGGGGACCACAGGCAAAGCCACAGGTTCATTAGTTTGAGCCTTAAGCTGTGTTTTTAAAGACTTTAGAGACTGTTCTCATTAAACACTGAGTAATGCATTGTTTCAGAGTTTTGATAAATGGCTGGAGTAAAGGGAGTCACCTGAGGAGTTAAGACATTGATACAAGTAGCAGAAGTTTATCTTTAGAGCACAAAGATCTGGAAAGATAATAACGGTGGATATTGGGAAGGATAAGGCAGTTTTAAAGTTTATTGACAAAATAGTGGATGGTGAGAAGTTGAAACAAATAATTGGACAGTTCAAATCATTTCAATTTTCGCATTAAATGACTACTAAGCAGTAGATTGACAGCAAATTTAGCTATTTTGTTGTTTGTTGTTTTTTAACCAAGTGGACTGCAAGCTGGTAAACACTGCTGAGGAGTAAAGGTGGAAGCTGTACTTTTCCATCCAGTATCATGCAAGTAAGACTTGACTGTGTACAAAGATTGTAGCTTATGGTGTGTTTTATTTTTTTTGTTTTTCTTTTAACCTGCGTGTTGAAAGTAGAAGTCAAATTTCAAACTGCCATCCATTAAGACACCTTGGAATTCTGTGCTTTGAATAAGCTGAATGTTGGTATGGTCAGAGGAAATTACAGTAGAAGTATTTTTTCTATTTCAAACTATTTTAGGGCAAAGAAAATTAATTTAGTTTTCCTTGGGTTGAGGAACAGTCTTATGTGGACGGACATATATAGCTACTGATGTGAAGGTCTTCACAGTTGGGATCAGAAAATATGATAGAATTGTCTGCATATAGAATGAAACGAGCATTTTTATTTAAATAGGTGGAGAGATCATAGATAAAAATATTAAAGGGAATACAGCCACAGATGGATTCCTGGGGATCCCCAAACTAATACAAGGAGAAAGGATGAGCATTGCTTTTGCTATTTAACAGATTGGGATCCACTGGAAAGGTGTTTGTGGAACCAGGCTAGGGATGAGCTACTGACACAAGCTTTTGTAGGAAAATGTGATGAGTGTGTTTCTAAAGCTTTTGACAGTCTAGAATGATGAGGAAAACAAGAGTTTCAGATATTTCTTCAAGTTAACGTTACTTGTGAAACGTGGGGGACAGTAGTAGTGCTACGCGGTGGTCAAAATTCATATTGGGAAGGGGACAGAAGACTATACTGAATGATATGAAAGACGCTGGATTTAAACACATTTCTCTAGTACTTTGGACAACGGAGACAGAATAGCTATAGGATGATGACTTCATTTGAGTTTGCTCCCTTATGAAGAGAAAGGATGCAATCTTTTTTTTTCAGAGAAGTGGGACAATGGATTCAGTGTTGTGCCAATGCATTAGGATGGAGATTGAATAAGCTATGTAATCACCTGCAAGTTTCAAATACTTAGCAGTCAGAATTGTGTTGTGTCAGGGTAGTGGGTTTGAGTTTACAAATATCTTTTTATGATTGAAGAATTCTGACTAGGGCAAACTGACACTTTAAAACTTTGCTTTTCTTATAATGGACTCTCCTGTTTTTCACAAACTGACATTATGCAGTACTATTTTTGCCAAATGAGCGTTGCTTTCATTTACAACTGCTGCGAGAACCACCAAAGCATGCATTCTAAATATTTTACCCTGAAACGTACTGCTTTGTGTTTTGTCATGTTTTGAACATGCTGCAATTTCTTATACTACTGCAAAGCACTGCTTAAATTAGTTATTTAAAAAAGGAAACGGATGGCTCCTAATCAATACCAGGGTTTCTTCACTCAATTTATAGTAGAAAAGCTGTGGAATTCCCAAAAACTCAACAGGTTTAAGGTCCAGAAAGGAAAAGGCAACTGTAAACAGCACGCAATGAAAGATGTTAGATGCTCAAAAAGCTTATACCTCACAGTTGGCTTTCTTTGACCAAAAGTCTTGAAATTTGACAGCTAATATGATTCAAGACAGAGATATACTCAATGTTTGATCATTCAAACTCAACATGGTGTACAATGAGGAAGCTGAAATAGAAACGTCTCACAAACAGGAAAGGAAAAAAATCCTACTTTTCCTATATGCAGTAAGTAAAAGTATAGCTGAGGGGAATAAAATACCACAAAGAATGAAGTATTTTGGGTGTAGTTATCCTTTTAAGGTTGAAAACTAGATACACAAACAGAAAAAATAGAATCCTACCTGTTGAAGGTGTTGGTTAACTTGGGAATCCCTTCTAGAAGCACTATCCTCTTGTCCAGTATCCTCTTCACGACTACCTTCTTTCTCTTTGGAAAGTCGCTCTCGAATTATAGGCTCGCCACGAAGAATGTGGCAAAGGATAGCAAGCATTGATTCAGCCATTCGCCCCCCATACACCTTCAAAGGCTTGCGATTCCAAAGGTTGCGAATACATGAAAAAGATGCCTGGGATAAAAAAGAAATGGGTGGGGGATTTTATCACTGCTAATAATGCAGATAAAAATGCAATAAAATTACCAGGCTTATGTTGAAAAACAGTTAAATGCAGCATGCTATGCATATAAAAAGAGAAAAAAAATCTGATAAAAAGGCAAATAAGATCAGGCAAGAAATATTCCACTTTAAGGACACTAACTAGTTCCACTAAGATAACTACAAAAAAATTACCAAGTGCAGACTTGCAATACTTGTTACACATCTCTATGTCATAGACAAGCACGTATGGTTAAGGAAAAGATCAGTTTGCTTGTGTACCATCCTTAACTTGAACTAAAATAAGCTATAAACATCAGCACAACACTTCTCCAAGCCAAAAATGGGCAAAGCTCAGCAATTGCATAGTTTTTTTTTCTTTTCCATCCCGTCTTCAATTAGTAAACTTATTTTTGAGAAACACACTCAGACAATGAAATGTCAAAGGCATTACTTTGCACTTCAAATGGAGACAGCCACCAGACTCCATTAAAGCTAAAGGAACAACGGTCACAAGTAGAACAGAAGTATCTTGCAAAATATTGGAGAACACATCAAATTTCGTCCCATGAATATATAAAACATTCACCCTATCAGCTGATCTGTGATGGCTTATCTGGGTATATTGTTTACCATTCTAAAAGCTTTTCTCCTCTTCAGTTCACACATGTGGATGCATTCTGTCACAACAGGCACCAGACAAAGGTGTTTTCTGACACTGCACCAGCAAAGTTCTTCCAATCAATTAACCATGAAGCAGATGTGAAGACTAATACCTGAAGTTAGAGAATTAAAATAGAACTGCTTCCCAAGCAGAAAGGGACGAAGGAAGGAAAGTATCATTATATAAGTAACTTACCAGAGCAGTAGATGTTTGACAAGAAAATGTGGCACAGCACAGCCATAGCCAATAGGACCTTCTACCAAAGGCCCAACTTCCCAGCTGCGTAGGTTTGAATGCTGTGGAAGATATCCACTTCTCTATGATGGCAACACATTTTGCAGTATAAAAGTGATCGCCAACTGTCAATTTTCCACTGTCAGAGGAGACATCAGATCTCTTTTTCTTAGTGCCAAGAACACTCCTAGCACAACATGAGTTTTTCCTATAGGCACAAGAATCTGGAGATCCCAGGTTTCCCAAAGCCATATGGTCTTGAGGGGCCCTGTAGTAAAGCCAAGAATTGTAGACAGAAAGATTTAATTGGTACCCAAGTACAGATCTAGGATGCCCAACCCAAGGAAAAAGGGGAATGTGGTTAGGAAAATATAACTGCAAAGGTGACTTGGTTTGAAAAGCTACTATTATGGTAAGTTAAACAACTTTATGTTCTTTGTATGGATCACTGTTGCAGCATGCACAAAAACGACAGATCTGATTTGAACAGCTACAGACTGCTGGGTGGTTATCATTCCAGTGTAGGCTGCCCTACAGGATAGTAGTTACAAAGTCTGCCATTGTCCTGGAGATACCTAGTCTGTAATACGTCCGAAATGTGCATAATGAGGAAATTGTGCCCGCTTCCAGGATGGCCTTGGCATCCACTCTGTTATTGGTAGTGGCCACAACCCTTGCAATTTTTGACCTTGTATCACTTAGTTTTGCCATTGATCAGCAGCAGGATAAAAAATGAGCCAGCCATATTGAAGCTGTCTGCTTATAATCTGCTTTCTGATCTTTGTTAACTGCAAAAGAAAAAACAATACTATGAATTTATGTTTTTTTCTTTGGGTAGTAAATTGCTTAACTATATCCAGTGAATCAATAATTCTCAAATCCTTATGCTGTATGTTAGGAAACCGCTGCAACTTAAACATACTTAGATACCTCTGTGAATAAATAGGACTTGAAGGATGTGCTCATAGGCTGACCCAGACCTGAAAGTCAAGCAAAGCTCTGGGTTCATTAGTGCTTGTTAGAGAGATCTTTCCAGGTAATTTGACAGCTAACAAGAGAGCTGTGTTCCAAGTCAGAAACAGTACAGCAGCAGCTGGTTCAAAGGAGACCTTGGACAGCTTCTCTTAATCAAAGGAATTGCCTTTTTTCCATGCAGTCTCACATGCAACGTCCCTTTTCAAACTACTTAATGGCAAACAACAAAGCCAGAGGAGATCCACGGGTGTTACTGGTTGAAACTACTACAAAGTACTTTCATCAACATAAAACAAACTGATCTACACTACTTTCAACAGGCTCTGCAGAATCAGTGACAGTGATATAAGTTCATAGCTTGGTACTAGGCTATCGGCCCTAGGGCCTATACAAGCCTAGCCATAACAATTCCCTGGATATTTCTTCTCACAATATTTAATTCCCTGGACCCCTGTCTAGCAGGGCGAGTGACGTGATCCCACGGGGTGAATTTCCTATCTCCCATCCAATCGTCAAGGTTCCTTTTGAAGAAGGCCAAGGAGGCGCTCTGCTTCACATGCATGGCAGTCTATTCCAGAGTATGGGGAGTCTCTGGGTCAGGAACCTACCCCTCCAGCATGTTTTGTTCATTGTGATGACAAGGTTTAGATCCCTAGAGCGTGCGGTCTGAGGAATTGGGATTTATTTAAGTGGAGCATGTCCAACAGTTCAGGGTTTGACATGGCCTTGTATGTTAAGCAGAGATCGCCTCTGAGTAGACGATATGCCACAGAGTATTGGATTATTTTTTTTTAGACTGTCAGCATAGGGCATCTGCTTTAGGCCTGTGATTCTTTTAATGAGGTATTTCTGCGGCTTTTCCAGCTGTTGCAGATGAGTTGTGAGGTACATACCAAACTGGGCGCTGTACTCTATAATGGGTCTAATGAGGGATGAGTACAGTGGGACAATGACCATTTTTTCTGGAAGAAAAGCCCTTAGTGATGGTGTGTCACATAGGATTTCCTGACTGTTGTGGAGATGTGGTTATCGAAGGTGAGACCACTGCCCACCTGTGTCCCCAAGTCTCTCATCGCACTTTTGGTGTTTAGTGTATTGCCACCTATGTGGTAATTTCATGGGTACATGGTTTCTCCCAAAGGGGATAACTCTACTTGGCATTAAGCTTGAGCCCATGGCTCTGGCACCAAGCATCTATTTCTTTAAGGCCCTTTTGTAGAATATCCACATCATTTTGGGATTCAATAATTGCTCCGAGTTTGCAGTCATCTGCGAACTTGTACTCCACTTGTCTGGAGCTAGATTTGGAGTCAGCTACTTTTACAGTCTTGGGTTCTGTGAGTTAACCAGTTGGCAACCCATCGAGTGATGTAGGGATTTTATGCCCAGCTTAGTAAGTTTATCTGATTCCAGAGTGGGGGATGGTGTCAAAGGCCTTGGCGAAGTCCAGAGAGGCTGTGTGGACCACCTTACCCTCGTCCACAGCTCTGGAGACTGATTCGAAGTCAATCAGGTTCAGGAGACAAGATCGGCCATTCACGAACCCAAACTGGGTGGGGTCTAGTGTTTGAAAGTTGCCAATGTCTTTGCTTATAAGTTCCATGATAATGCGTTCCATGCCCTTGCAGATCAGGCTCGTCAGACTGATGGGACGGTAGTTCCCGGGATCCAAGGTGAATCCCCACTTGTGGAGCGGGATAACTGTGTAGATGTCTGCCACTCAGTGGGCACTAAGCCTGAGGTGAGGCTATGATTAAACACTTAGGTGAGGTGCCAGTTCATTTTGTAGTTCAAGTAGTACACAGCCCAGGATGTCATCTGATCCCATGGATGCTGTATTCTTAGTTTTGGAGAGTGCGGTTTCTACCTGTGTGGCCGTGATTACCAGAATTTGGCATTCTTTTAGTATTGAGATGGGCCCTTTAGGGAATGAGAGGGGGGTGAAGTTGGCACTAAATCGATCTGCCAGAATAGTGGCAATATCCTAGGGATCAGTATATTTAATGCCATTCTGTTGTAGCTCAGAGAAGATCTGAGCATTGCCATTTAGATTCTTGAAATAACTATAGAATGCCTTGTGGTTGTCTTTGGAAACTTTGGCAATTTTATTTTCGTAACTAGCTTTGGAGGATTTTATGAGGGATCTCGGCTTCTTACGGAGGCTAATAAGGGAGTTTTTTTGCATCCTGAGATTTTCTTCTTTTCTGCAATAATTTCTTCCTTCTGTTGTACAGTTTGTTTATGGCAGGGGACCACCAGATTGGCTTCCTTTTTTTGGAGGAGAGCGTCTTGGTTCCATTTGGGATGGCACGATTCATGCATGTGCTTGTACAGTGCCTCAGTGTAGGGTAAAGCAGTCGGACTTTCAGATTCCGTCTGCATGGGTGTCATGAAGTTTGTCACTTCTGATTTGAGTAAAATGAAGTTGGCTCTGGAGAAGTTTTTTACGGAGGTTTCCTTACTGGGAGGTGGGGGTGGGATGTGGATTGTCAAGGGTGATTTGCTTATGGTCAGACCTGGCCAATGAGGGGGTGACCACGGGTGTATAGCATCTATATCCCATGTTGGTATTGACCAGGTCTAGGATATTGGAGCCCCGGTGGGAAAATGGCTTAGTTGATCCAGGGCATTGGAATTTATGAATTCCAAGAACCGTTGGGAAAAGGTGTTGGTACCAGAGTAGCTTTCCCAGTTAATGGTAGAGTAGTTGAAATCACCCAGTATTAGGGTGTTTGGTTGTATCTTAATACTTTCCAGTATGTTTAGAAAGGTGTAGTGAGAATCTTGGGGCATAGTGGGGGATCTGTAGCAAGCTACAATTTGGATTGCAGTCTTACCTAGTGTTGAGTTGCACCTGAAGAATTTCAGAAGCATTGTGTTGGGCAACTAGCCTGGAGGTGTGAATATCCTTGGTGAATATGGACACTCCTCCACCTTTAGTGTTTCGGTCTTTGTTTGGCGGCCGAAAAGTGTGGTAAGAGTTGTAGCCTGGTATTGCAGGGGTGCTCTCTGCAGCCTTGAACCAGGTCTCACAGTTACTGCACAGATATCTATGTTCTTCATTTTTAGCAGTGCCTCGAGAGTGCATTTTGAGGTTTAGACTTTTAGCATGGAGTAGCATTACCTTAAGATTTTGCATGCTTGTATCTGTTACGGTGGTGGTGTTGTCATATGAATCTTGCCTAAAAAAGGCACTACAGGGGGGCAAGAGGTTTAGCCAGTAACCTGAATCCCAGGGGTGACAGGTGCAGACCATCTCTGGCAAAGCATCAAGGTTTGTCGATCATGTCTTCCCAGGCAGACAGATACTGGATCACCTTTGAATGACACCAGAAGCTTAGCTAATTGTTGAAGTCAATCATTTTCATTTTGTCCTTATACTGTCGTATCATTCTGGGCGAAGGAAGGATGCTACTCAGGGCTACGGTCATACCTGCCTTGGCCACATGATCGGAGAGCTCTTCCATGTCTTTTTTCATGTAGTCCAAGGAGGTACGTCTCAAGTCATTCACTCCAACATGGACAATGAGAGAGTCATATTTGTACTTGTTGTAGAGTGACTTGAGTGCATGCGTTACGTGGCGAATCCTGGCACCAGACAGGCAGCTGACTGTAATTTTCTCCTTGTTCAGCCTGGTGAGTGGGACAACAGTGTGCCTGACTACAGAGTAACCTATGACTAAAGTGTTGGGTAAAGTGTCTTGCCTTAGGGGCTGTTGTTGGGTGGCACACTGGTGTTGTGAGCGATGTGTCACTTTGGTTGGTGTTTGTTTGCATTTCAGCTTTGGAGGTCCTTGTTGCTTGGGCAGGTTAATGTTAAGGGCCTCCGCATATGTGGGTTTAGTGTTGCTATTTGTGGGTGTTGATGGTGTGGGTTTTGAAAGGCTATGTGTTGCTTGAGATGTAGTGTAGGTGTTAACCTTCTCTTGCCTGTCAAGCACAATCTTGGCTGGAGAGCGCTTTGCTTCCAGTTTGGCTAAGTAAGCGCGTCTCTCTCAGGTTGTATTGTTGGGTAGTAGGAGGAGAAGGTTGTCTGTGCACATAAAGCAGTTGCTGCATTGCCCCAGTACACCCAGATTCACCAGGTGGGCAGGAGAAATCACCTGAAGCTGATCCTTAGACATGCCTGTTTAGGTTCTTTTTTTTTTGTCTGAACTCTCAAATTATAGACCAATTGCCATACTATCAGCACTTGCCAAAATCATGGAAAAGTGTGTGCATAACCAACTAATGTCCTATCTCATCCAGAGCAAACTATTAACCAACTCCCAACATGGATTTAGACCCCATCATAGCACGACCACTGCCCTCCTCTCTTTTACCGAAAAAATAAACCTTAACCGAAATAACAAACATACATCCTCGGCCCTCTTCCTGGACATGTCAAAAGCCTTTGACATGGTAAACCACCAATTAATCTTCCAAACTTTGAAAACCCTTCATCTAGACACACTAGCCCAAAACTGGTTTCATGCCTATCTCTCAGGCAGACAACAGGCAGTTATGTGGCAAAACAAGCTCTGTTGCCTGCTACCAAACACCATCGGTGTTCCTCAGGGGTCCATATTAGGACCTCTCCTCTTCTCAATATTCATAAATGACCTCCATTCAGTTATCCCCGAAGCCACCTGCATCCAATATGCAGATGACTCAACTCTCATATGCTCCAATCCCATCCTAGATAACCTGCTAACAACTACCCAACACATCTTTACCATAGTTGAAAATTGGCTCACTGACCATCAACTCATCCTAAACCCAAAGAAAACCAAATTACTTCTCTTCTACCCAACTAACAAAATGCCTATCACACAATTCACTATCCAATCCAATAATGGAACCATTATCTCACCTGATTCCAATGCTAAACTACTACGGGTAAACATTGACAATAAACTTCGTTTTGATGTCCACATCAGCCAAACTATTAAAACAGTTAACAAAAAACTCGGGTCATTATCTAGGATAAAAACTTACCTAACTCCAGCTGCTATAATAGCCACTGCCCGCTCACACCTCCTATATACCATACTATATGCCTCCCCTGTCCTCACAAACCTCAACAAATCAGACCTAAACAGACTCTCATCCTGTTACAACCACATTGCTAGATTCATTACTGGCTTACCCTATAGAACACACCATTGTATTAACCTGAAAAACCTTGACTAGGTAGAACTTCCAAATCTTCTCCAGGAGTACCAACTCATAGAAACCTTTAAAATATTGAAACATCCTGAGAAAACCCCTGCTCTAAAAAACTTACTGACCCCTTACACCAATCTAACTTCACTTCGCTCATCAAACAAACTCTTAGTACAAACAACCAAGTCCTACAACCAAGGCGGTGACACACTCTATGCTAATATCATTGGCAAGGTTTGGAACTCCCTTCCAAATAACCTCACGATGTTACCATCATTAGCTCAATTCAAAAAAGAACTAAAAAGCCACCATAAATCTCACTGGCTTTGTCCTTGCACAAAACCAGACTAACTCTACTCTCACCAAACACAGCAGTCCTATGAGCAATCTAACCTTTGAGGTCAATCTAGAATAACAAATATTAACTAAAGACTAGGCCATTTCTTGTATTACTCTACTAGTTACCAATCACCTCTAATATACTGAACTGTAACCAATTGTATCTGCTGTTGTAAAACTTTTTTCTCATTGTATATTATGCATATTGTCAACCTGTCTCTGTCATTGTTAACCCTTTCAGAGCTTTTCTCCCCGGGACTCCGCTGAAAATGGACATATATCCAGTCGGACTATCCCGGTCAACAAATGTAAAATAAATAAAAATAAAATAAATAAAGTACAAGGGCTGTTTTCCCTTACCTTTGCAAGGTACTTTGCAGTTATAGGCTATTTAGTGCCTACAATTAATTTCTCCTTATTGATAAGGAGAGTTGAGTGCCTGTATCAGTTTAAGGCTTCCTAGTGCTTTCCAGCAGGTTCTAAAGCAAGTGCTAGTCAGAGAGGTTCAGATTTTAGTGCTACTACTGAGAAACCAGCTAGTTCTAAGGGAAAAATTGAAGAGCAGACTTTCTGACACCTGGAATAGTTTAAAGCTAGCCCCGTGGTACTGCACAATGCGAAAAATGTGCAAATACATGCGTTTTTAAGCCAGAAAGTTGAAAGGGATAGAAATCAGCCCAAAAAGGCGAATAAAATTACAATTTCACAGCTGGAAACCACTCTTCTAGTGTTGTTAGATAGGCAGTACAATGATCACCACTCTCATTGGTAAGCAGTAGGACTTCCCTCTACCACAGCAAGGTCTGGATAGCTCTGAACACAGAAAATAAAGTCCTGAGACCAGCAAAGCCTGGGATCTGGACTATACTAGCTAGGAAAGGCAGGAAACGAGCAAACAAGATTTTTTTTGGTTAAAACAGGCGAAACAATGCAATAATACAGTAAATAAACAAATAAAAGGGTAGCACACCTGTGTGTAGCCCTAAACAGTACATGCAATTAAAACTACAAAATTAGCAATTTAAAACTTTTTAAATGAAGCAAGGCAAGTGCACAACTGAAAAACGATTTAAGAGGCAGTAGTACCATAGAATAAGCAGCTAGTCTACATATGCAGAGAAGTCTATATATACGAAAAGGCATCTAACACACAAACAATTCAGATGCAGTGCAACCAGGGGATTCAGATCCCTCTTCAGGTACTATAGGAACATTTCTGTTTTCCACTTAAGAAATATTTCTTAGCAACATGCTGTCCTACTTCCCTCATGATTTCAAGCATATCCATTGATTAAAGGTGCTGTAAAGGGTCACACATACACAGCATTCATAGCAGTCTGAGTACACAAGAGTATAGGCATACTATTAAGCCCCTGAGCTGAGTAAAGGGAATTACACGCCAAGACAGAATACAGGGAGTAACATCTGCCATCTTGGGAAGAAGAGAACAGTGCTCCCTTGGTCAAAACACGGCAATTAAGATCACAGACCTCTCTCTCACTTCACATTTTGATCTCCATGGGGACTGAAAAGGATCGGAAAGAAAGCGCACTGAAAAAGGCATGCTTAGCTGATGGGAAAGGCATTCACTGACAAGATTCTCCAAGTGATACCATGGAACAGAATTTTTTCATCTGACTGCTGCTCAAAGCAGGCAGGGGGTTACTTTTGCTATACACCCCACATGTAGACCAAATGGAGATATATTTTCATACAGCATCAAATCAAGGGGATCTGCTTCTGTTCTGCTTTAACAGGATGTAGGAAACCCCTTAGAGTATGCCCAACTCTAAGAAACGCAAAAGCTTTTAGTGTCAGCCCAAAATGCAGGAAGGAATAAGTCCCACTTTGTTTCCTTATATATGTCACATTATCATAGTGTCATCTGTTTATCAGGTGTACAGCTTCTGGACTCCAAATGGACTCCAGGACCTTGATAATCCTCACTCACCATTATCACATTTATATATATATATATATATATATATATATATATATATATATATATACACACACACACATATATATATATATATATATACACACACACACACACATATATACATATATATGCATCTTATACCATTTGAAATCCAAATGCCCTGCATAGGCTCAAGTTATGTCTGGAGCATCTGCAGTAACAGGTTGGTTCTCGGGGTGCCTACTTGAAAGGTAGGCCCTGAATTTTCTGAACCCACTATGGCTCTTGCCCTGTACAAGACAACACAGGAATTCTCACTTTTAGGTCCTAATTGTACTATGGACAAACACATCAGGTGTACAACTAACTTCACATGGAATCTTTGACAGGAACCATGGGGACTATAGATGGTAGTTATCCCGCACAGCACAAGTTTCCAAATACTCAGTTTTCTGTGAAACAGAACACTGCCCTGAAGGCAAAAGACTTCTGGCAAGTAGAATCCAATCAGGTCACCAAGAGCATCACTGTTGAGATGAGCTCAGATTGCATATTAAGAGGCTAAGAAACACATGGAAGCTCTGCAACTAAGAAAGTGAAATGGAGTGACCCTTACTTCTTCCTACAATATGTATACACCAGACAACAATACATGCAAAGTTAAATGCGAAAGCACTTAGTCCAACAATAGGCAACTGCTGGAGTCAGGCTCTTGGTACAGATCCTAGAACAGCAGCTACTGAAAGGAGCAGAGATAAATTGGTGATGGCAGCCCTCCTGCATTTACTACGAAAAGGCATCTGTGATCACTATGAATGGGCATATGGATGCAGGTATTTAAGACCCAGACTGACCACCAGAACTTGCAAGTACAGTTGTGTAACTAAACTTACCATTACAGGAGATGTTCAAATGACCTCTGCTGCAGTGGGCTTAGCTATATGGGTTATATACTGGCAAGGATACAACAGCTGAGGAAGATTCCAAAGCTTCAGTGTACCTTCCAAGAACCTAACCTATCAGGCAGGTTGACATGAGCTCACTAGAAGACAAGTCTGGGTATCAAGACCCTCAGAGCTTTCCTTCCATCGGAGAGGGAGGCTGAACTCTGAAAGGACAATGCTAGGTACAAAAAATAAATTGCATCCTGATATAAAACACACACACCAAAAACGAGGAGTGAGGGAGCGGCAACTGCAGCAGTGATCATGCAAACAACTACAGTGATAAGTTTGCTTACACAGCTGTACTGATTTCATCATATATAGTTAACTGCTGCAATAGCCTTAGCTATATAGACAGATTGTCTTAGCTTACTACATTTGGAAGATGGAAGCAGAAAAATCCAGGCACCCCTGGAGAATAGCCCTAGCAAAGCCTGACCTGGACCTAGAAAAGGGAATCAAGCTTATAGTGCTTTATAAAAGTACGTAGAGAGGACAAAGTAGCAGTTTCTAGAACAGTTCTAAAATCCAACCCTTTCCAAAAAGAAAAATACAAGGCCAAAGAACTAGTAGAGTGGGCCTTGACATCTGCCTGGAATAGTTTTATCACCTTAAACAACAATTTGGAAACTGTTTTGACAGACCTTCACAAGAAAAGAACAAACTGATCTGAAAGATTTAGTTCCGTCATGATAAAACCAGAGCTGTCTGTGGACATCCAAGGTTTAAAAAAAAAAAACAGGGAGATGGATACTCTGGCTTAAAGTAAACCTGGATACCACTTTAGGCATAAAAGGATTAGTTCTCAAAAGCAGCACTAATCCTGTGGAAAATTCAACTGGGTTGACTCAATATAAGAACCTGCTACTCAGACACTTCTTGCAGAGGTCAGAGCAATCTGTAAAACTACTTTCCATGTTAAAAAACTCAAGACAGCCAGTTTAGCTGGCTCAAATAGAGGAAGCACTAGCTTCTCTAACACAAAACTAAGATCCCAAGGAGGGGCCTTTACTTGGTGGCCTCTTGGGCAAAACCCTTTTCAAAAGCATTATGATGCAAGACTGTACTGAACAAGGATAATCCATGGGCAGACATGCTGAAATGGCTGATAATGAACTGTGGTAGATTGATAATAAAGGCCACACAACAGTAACTTACAAATACTGTAAAATTAGAGAACAAGTAGCCTTAAATAAGTGCTAGTTATGTTGCTGGCACTAACTAGAAAACCTTTTTCCATTTGCTAATGTACAAATTTGTAGTAGCAGGTTTCCTTGCCTCCATTAGTATCTACTGCACATAGTCAGTAAACAAATGCCTAAAAGGAATAATGAACCTATCACCTCGGCAGTTAATTGAAGTTGATGCCAGGGTGTATCCAACTCCCCTGACCTTTGTCTAAGTAGATCCAGTCTGTGAGGAAACTTGTGGTAACTGCCCCTGGCCATTTCGAAAAGGGAAGACCACTGTTGCTTGGGCCTGAAGGGAATCACTACAATAACCTTGAGGGATTCCTTCTGAATCTTTAGAAGTACCCTGGATATTAGTGGAATGGTTGGAAAAGCAAAGAGGAACACTCCTGCCTTCATGCATGGAGTCTTGGAATAGAGTCTTGCCAGCTGATTGTTCAGAGAGAAAGCAAAGAGGTATACTTGAACTCTCCACAGATGGATGAAATCATGGAAGACTCCCTGATCTAGTTTCTATTCATGAGCATCTGCCACAGTTCTGCTCAGCCTGTCTGCCACACAATTTTGCTCTGACAGAATGCTGGATGCCTGTACAGCGAGTGAGTGTGATGTGAGGCTATATCCCAATCTAACATAGCTAATCTCCAAAAGGGGGAGGGTACGACCTGAACCCCCCCCAACCCACCGCCTGCTGATGTACCACATGGCCATGGTATTGTCTGCAACCACTTGGAAGATCTCCAAGACCAAAGATGATTCAGAGCCCTGAATGCCTTGATGTAGGCAAGCAACTTGGATATTTATGTGCTTACAACCGTCTTTGGACTCCACCCTGCACTTTTATCCCTCTTGAAACTGCTCCCCAAGCAAAAGCAAGGCTGTCCAAAACAGCCTGTGGGCCGCGGTGCAACTTTGTGCAGCCTTCTTGTTTTAATATAAATGGGGCTCGCTCACTCCCTCGCTGATCTCGTACACAATTTCTTCAGCTTTCACACATGCATTCACTCATTCACTCTCCGATCCCTCACACATGGTTGCTTCAGCTTTCACACAAGCATTTACTCGCTCACTCTTTCTGATCTTTCACAGTCTCTCCAGCTATTACACATGCATTCACTCTCTCTCAATTCAATTTTTTATGAGATCATAAATACTGTATGTCAATTCACTCCACGTGCCATGCTTGTTCTCCGAATGAAAGGTGATGCTGTTCAGTTTGCCTGTGCTCCAACTGCAGCAGAGGTACAAGAGCTGGCGGCTGGCTATCGTTGGGGCAGAGTGACATCATGCACTATTTGTGGTGGACTGCTGTGCATGTAAGTGGAACTACAGAATCTGAGAGGGAGCGAGCAGGAGGACAGGGTCTTAAAATGGTACAGAACAACCGGGATACCAATTTGTTGAACTTTCCTCTCCCTGATTCACAGAGATGCAGACAAAAGCTAAGGACAACATGGAATTTCTAACCTACTCCACTGCCAAGGCAATTGGGGAGAGGAGAGGAAATGTAAGGTGAGGCTTCTAATTGAAAGTGTATTATGGATAGTGACAGCTGTGTTTTGGGGGGAGGGTGTGTATTACTCTCCTAACTTACCTGACCTAGCTCTGCCATATTCAAAGGAGTGTGCATTAATGGGGTAAGATCCGATTATGCTTTTTAAAGTTAACTGCTTGTACTTGGAGTTTGCCATAATACTTGTTTTACTGTCAGCATCAGCATCTGAAAATTGTTGCATTTAAGATTGCATTATTTTTCATACTCACTTTATTAGACTGAAGAAAGATGTACACAGCATGAAAACTTTGTATTAAGTTTTGTGCACTGTAGTTACAATTCTGAGTGCGCAATTAGTGTGGCTTGTGTAGCATATTGAGGGTTGCGTTTTACTACTAATCCGCAAACAAAAATGCCCAAGAAGAAAAGAAAAATTGATGATGAAAAGCGAGTGTATCAAAGTTGATGGCAATCAGACTATTTGATAACTATCAGGAATAAAATTCAATGTCTTGTTTGCATTCAAGTTTTATCAGTGTCTAAAGAGTATAACGTGAAACGACACTGCTGTACATTACACAGTAAAAATTTGATATGTATAGTGGAGAATCAAACCGCACTACTACTGCAGAATGTAAGAAATTAAAGCACCAATCCATTTTTTTTTTTTTTGCAAAACTTAGCATTGAACAAAGTTCTAGCCTTGCTGCTTAATACAAAGTATTACTGGAGCTAACGAAATCAAAAAAAGCCTTTTAGTGACAGTGTGATGGTGAAGAAATGTACAACTGAAATGGCAAAACAATTTAATGAGCCGAAATTAGCTGAGAAGTTCCAAACAGTGGCATTACCTCAACAGACAGTCGCTAGATGCATATAACACATGGATCAATACGTTTAAAAAAAATGTTGTGATTTAATAGCTAAATGCAAGTACTTTTCATTGTGTCTGGATTAAAGCACTGATCTAGCAGACGCAAGTCAACTTTTAATTTTTGTTCGAACTACTCAAGAGGGCTTAACTATTAATGAACTCCTCAGTCTTACAGCTTTTGGGACTAGTAAAGGTACTGATATTTTTGAAGCAGTTCAAGTCTTATGAACTAAAAGATTTGATAAAATGTTCCTGCATTGTAGCAGCTGAAGACAGACTGGAAGCGGCTTTTGTGGACTACTGAAACTAAATATTAATTGCCCTACAATTCATTGCATAATTCATCAAGAAGCACTCTGGAAAATTTCTGTCTCAAGTCAATGCCATGAAAGCAGCTGTAAAAATAACTATTATACGAGGAGGTAATAGATCTGAGTCTTAAGTTCTGCAATTTCTTGAGCAAAATGGATGCTGCATATGGAGATTTGCTCCTTCATTCTGATATTCGCTGGTTGAGTGCTGGAAAATGTCTGGAACACTCTTGCCATTCCGAAATAAATACTTATATTTCTTAAAAACTATGTGAAATCAGACAACAGAGCTTGAAAATCGAATGCAAGATT
>NC_056741.1:594942206-595091220 GCF_019279795.1 Protopterus annectens
TTTTTTTAAAAGAAATTCAAATTCCCCCAACCCAAAATTTTGCAAAGTATGCTTTCCAACTTGTTCAGCTGCATGTAATAAATCCTGCATTTCTTGTTTTCAGCACATTCAGAGTTAAACATTTTCTGTTTAAGCAATGCCAAGAGATGTTGCTGATATTTGAGCATATGAAACTGACAGTTTAAGGGCCTTATAGCCAAAGTAGCAGATGTGTAAACCTTTTTTCCCCCATCTATCCAGTGCCCTAGAATCTGTAGGAGGGGGGTAGGGTATTTTGCAGCGGAAGCCTTAACTCCTTTGGGACCCTGAGAAATAGTTTCTGGGTCTGCAGCAGGGTTTTTAAAAAGGAATTTATGAGAGTCAGGAATCCTACAATATCTGTCAGGCTTAACAGGAGCTAGAGGTATGGAGTCAGGGGTAAGACTAGACTCCGAAAACACATCTACAATGTCCAACATAGGTGGGATGTTTAGTGGCTTGTGTTGAGGTAGTAAAAGGAAATCCTTGAGCCTCTTTTCAAATTCTGAAAAAACTTGGCCCTCCCAGTGGAAAAGCTCCCTCATGGTATGTAAGGTTTCCCCAAAAGAATAGTCCTCAGGAGGAGAAGCTGAAGGTATAGATTCTTCAGCATCAGAATCCTCATGGGGGGGAAGAGAATATTCCTGATCAGAAGAGGAATCAGAAGAAATAGAAACCTGATCTGAAAATCCATAGTCAGTCTCTTGCCTATGCCTCTTAGGATGAGGATGGGAACCTGGGAACCCCTGATCAAGGTAATCAAGTCTTTGGCCATTTTGAGCAACTGATTTTTGGGCATACAGGCCTGACCAAGTGGCTCGAGTTTGTTTCTTTGCTTTGGAAGGTGCTTTAGTCTTTGCCTGTGAAGATGAAGTTGGTTTGATGTAAAGATGTTTAGGTCTGAATACATCCTCAGAAGCCGGTGCCTGCTCAGCAGCTCCGGACCCATCTGAAGGGATAATATCAGAGGCTAAATACCTTCAGTTTCCAGCGGCATGGCCGACTCCACGTGGGAGTCAGTAGCGGCCTGTGACTCTAAAGTAGCGGGCATCAGGGGCTGCGAAAACACCTCACTGAGAACCGGAGACTGGCTTAGGAGAAGCTTTGTCGGTTTTGGGCCTCGGCTGTCCATCTCTTTCCTTTTCTTTGCGTTTCTTGTGAACTCGAGTAGTCTGATGGCTATCAGATGACATTTCTGGATAATTAAACCGGCATCCAAAATAGTTTAAAGCAAAATCATACCGACGCTTAATAGTGCGTTGGTTAAATCCAGCACAAAACCGATAACCAGAAACGTTGTGATCAGGGCGTAGGCAAGGAATACAGTAAGAATGAAAATCCTTATGAGGTATTTGCTTCCCACAAGAAACAATTAATTTTTCTGACATAGGTCTGGAGCAAGAAAAAAGTTTCCCCAATGGGGTACTTAGCTTTATTGAAGACTTTGGATCTGAAACTTGAACACAAAAATCTCAGGAGTCGGCCGACCGGCACTTGCGAACTGCGTCTGCTTCAGACACCGCGCGGCAAGGAAGACTGAAGAAAATGGCGTTGGCCGCATCTTTTATACCCCTGACGACCTGACGTCAGGGAAGGGGGACAGCGGCCGATGCAGGACCCAAGACTTTGGAAATCAGGCCAGCTGAGAGCAACCTCTGCCAGGATTACCCAAATGTAATGACTGCAACAGTGAAACATGAAGAACATCTGCACTTGATTTGAGTGCCTGGTAACTTGGGATGCAAGGGCCAGAAGGGAAGTCTGTGAGGCTTTGGCAGCACAATCTAATATCTGCCAATTCCTTGGTGGTTTTATCCAGGAGGGATAAAGCGTATTTAGCTATGAGAGTTTGGTAATTTGTGGCTCTGAAACACAAGGTAGTAGAGGTGTAAATTTTCTTACCCAGATGTTCCATAGTTTTACTGTCTGTGAGCAGAGAGTATGATAGTCCTGGGTAAGAGCTTAGAAGCCTCGTCTGTAGAGAGAGATGGTGGCTGGATCTGCAGGAGGGCACTTGAGGTACTTGGCAGTCTCAGGTACTTTATAGTCTATCCAGCCTGCGAGGGGGGCAGGGGGTTGAGAGTCTGGATTTAAGGATGCTGTGGCTAAGGTATCCAGGAAGGCAGGCAAGATTGGAGGAATGTCAGACGGGCTTGGGGAATCCATCTGAATGAGGTCATATCTTTTTTGGACCTCATTCATTTCAGGGGATTCCCACTTGAAACAGTCTCTCATCTTAGAGATGGTTTCTGAAAAAGTTAGATCCTCAACTAGGGAGTCAGGATCGACAGATTCCTCTTCTGGGGATCCATGTCCCAAGAAAGAAGAGATCTGGGATGAAAAAGATAGTGATTCATCTGAGGAAGAATCCGATAGCTCTTCCTCTTCCCTAATAGTAGGGGCTGTAGGTTGAGGCCTAGGGTTCAACAGTGGTGGAGGGAAGCTAGCATTTCCTGCAGAAGGCGGCCGTAGGGCCATAAAGGCATTGAATAAACTTTGACTGAAAGCCTGCCAGTCAGGCATGCTTTCAGAAAGGGCAGAGGTATGCTCTCTCTCTTCTTTCCTCTTAAGGGGGCTTAGCTGGTGTCTGAAGGGGAGGCGGCCTAGATTCTGTAAACTGTAAAGGACCAGAGACATCCAACGGGCCCATGGAAATTGCTGGTTCCCCCCAGTGGAGACAGATGTTGGTAAAGCCTCTAAGGATGTGCCTTCCCACCCTGGATTGTGCGGCTTCAGTGGAGGTACCCGCTATATCCAAAATGGTGGTACCCGATTCCTTTACTAGGCCAACATCGGCCACAGGCTGAGGATCGGGAGGAAGAGGTGCAGCAGTAGTCTTAGGCCGTATGGTCTTGGACGCCTTTTTCGGCAGTTCTGAAGTTATGTTGGATGAAGCCTCCATGCCTAACGTAATCTGTTTTAACTTCCAATTTTCTTGGTACAAGTTAACTGCATGCAAGTGATTACACAAGGTTTTGGGCCCAAACGCCTAACAAACAGAGTAGGCCTTGAGGTCATGCGAATGACCCAAGCAGAAAAGGCACTGGCCATGTGTGTCCTAATGAGGAATCGGCCTGCCGCACTTACACTTGTCTTTTCTGGATGACATGAGCAGGTAATAAGACTGAAAGGATCCTCAACAGGGTACTTGTCTGATTTCTTGAATGTGACTACAGCGAGAGCTCGAACACCTGGCATACGACTGGCGGCTGAAAAGTTCTGAGGGCTGGTGCGTGCAGACATCACTTTTATGGCTCACGTTCCAACAGCCACATCAGACGTGCAATGCACCACAGAGGGACTGAAAACTTTTGCATACTGGCCAGTCATACGTGAAGCAAGTGAAGTAAACCGACATGCAGAATACTGCAACACTGGAATAGGAGAAAATCTGAATTTGATACAGATGCACAAACTCTTGAGAAACTTCTTAAGTCTGGATGAATACAGATGTGAGAAGCATCTTCTAAACCTAGTCTTGCCAGGAAACTTAAAAGCAACAAGGGAAAACAGGTTGTGAAGTGGCATTTTAAATTTCGTCAACATCACAAACAAGTTTAAGTAAGAAAGATCCAGAACTGGTCTCCAAGCATCATCTTTATTTGGCACCAACATCATTCTTGAATAAAACGCCTTCCCACCTGGGAAGAATGAACTGGTTATATCACCCTTGGAACAGCATGTGGTGAAGAACCTGTGGAAACAAAAGAGCTTGAACTGCAGAATGAGGAATGAACCTCTGGAAGAGTAATTTCCCTGCACTGCCATCTGTAACCTAAATGATTTATCCTCAGAACCCATTTATCTGAAATCATGCATTGTCAGAGAAAAATGGAGATGGACTTTCTGGAAGAAGAAAAAAAAAAAAGGGGCCAGGATAGAAGGGGGTAAAAACAAGGTCTCTTGAATAGTCAATTCAGACTTGGTCTGTCCTTGACATGGGGAAGTTTGCAACTTCTTTTTGAGACTCCTTGTCATTTCATATTGAACATCTGCTTACCTGTACTTTGTTGAGAAAATTTATTCTGCTTTTGCCAAATCTGGACAAGGCGTTGGCAAATCTCTTAGAAATTCTGGAGAATTTAAAGGTTCCCTGAATAAGTCTACCACTTTCATCACACTTTTTGATACAACTATCTATCCAAAGGGAAACTGGGGGAATTTAAAACCTCATTTTTATCATCTGGGAGGTTCTGAGAATATAGCCATGCAAACTTCTTCAAAACAGTACCAGTGGCCACATCCCTGGAAGTAGTAACAAAGGAATTATACACATGGTGCAAACAATGAAGTGGCTTGTGCAAAAGAAAAAAAAATTAAAGCAGATTTTTCATCACAAAAAGAAAAAAAACTGCAGATACAACACTACTTATTACTTTCACAAATAATCAGAACAAACTAACTTATGACCCTGACAATTCAAGTACACAATTTTCCGCCCTTCTTAACAGCTTTCCCATCCTTAACGAGAAGAATAGGATTGGAATTAACTAAATGTTTAGCAGCAGTATGATCAAGTAAAGATACTGCATGGCCAGTCTCTTTTTCTTTGCGTTTTTTAGGTATTCCGATAGTCAGATTGCTAACAGACATCATTTCTGGATAATTAAAGCATGAGCCAAAATATTTCGAAGACAAAATGTACTGACGATGGATAGTGTGTTGATTAAATAAAGCACAGAACCAACCGCAAGGTACGTCGTGGTCAGGGCCTAGGCAAGGAATACAGTACGAATGAAAATCCTTATGAGGTATTTGCTTCCACCAAGTAATGCAATTATTAACTTTTACTGACATCGGTAAAGAGCAAGAAAAAGTTTCCCCAACGGGGTACTTAGCTTTTTAGTTGAAGATTTCGGATCTGAAACTCAGAAACGAAAATTTCAAGAGTCGGCCAACCGGCACTTGCGAACTGCTTCTGCTTCGGACACCGCGCGGCAAGAAAGACTGATGTAATGGCGTCGGATGCATGTTTTATACCTCTGACGACCTGACATGGAAGGGACAGCAACCGATGCAGGACCCAAGACTTTGTTAATCAGGCCAACTGAGGGCAACCTGCCAGCAGATTACCCAATTCTAATGACTGCAACAGTGAAACACGAAAAACATCTTTACATCTTACCTGTCTTTTTAGAGACAGCTGATGGGCTATCAGGAAAAATACAGTAACACATTCTCTAAAGCAAAGCAGGAAGAATGGGTGCAGGCTCTGGAAATTCCTTCTGTTAACAACTCAGCATTTTCTGAGGGACTTAAAAACCTCTGTTTTCTGCCACTGAGCATAGTGGCACATTCTAGCATTAGTCTCTCAGAAAGAGAAAGCACTACAGGGAGATTCAAAACTAAGCTCTGAGAGTCTGAATCAGAAATAAGAGGAAAAAACCCTGAATCTGTCACGTTATCTTCCTATTTACATTCAGGATCTTCAATCTCTTCAGAGAGAGATCCCTCTTTCTTGTACCAGAAACTAATTTACAAGAAGTATCAATAACCTACTTTAAACCCTGAGCCAGACCCAGTAAACCACTTCTATGGAAATTTGAGGAGTAGACACATGCCTAGTTTTTTTTTTCTTTTTGGCAGGAAAAATGGGGGCAACCGTGTTACAGTAGTCTATTATCGCTAATCACTGAATGGTTAAAGTGCATTTCTGCATGCAGAAAAAAAACAAGATTTTAGAAGTTTATCCAGTTCAATTAAATGTTTGATTATCTGTACTACCCTGGGTCCTAATTAGTTGGGATAATCAACTCTCTACTGTACACTTTTTAAACTGACAGGAAAAAACAGCACTTTTGATTAAAAGTACAATACAGTCTCTTGAGTCTGTAAAAACAAACTTCTAGCATTAAAATAACTTTCCTGAAGAAAAAAAATGATAAAACGCAAATATTTATAAAATGGAAGCCTTTACCAAAAGGGAACTTTATCTGCAGATCAAAGGAAAGTATAGTTGCATAAAACCTTACCATAGCAGTAGATGTGCTTCTAGTTATTGTGCAAAATGTTATCATAACAGTAGATGTGCTTCTCCTCACTATTGCATGCAGTGCTCGCTACAATACAGATCCCCTGCCAAGAGTAGCCCAACATCCAGACAGTATACCAAAGCTTTTAGGTTGCAATACATATGCTGGGCTTCACACATATGGTCCCAGTACACGGTGTAGGGTATAAAGATGACATACAGACGTTACATTCTTAGAAATGAAAAGCCCCAGTAAGAACAGTCTAAGATCTAGAGAGGTAAGAAGTACATTCAGAAGGAGAAAAGGAACAGGAGGAGGGAGTGAATACTGCAACAGTGAAAAGGACATCTACTGTTATGGTTAAGATTTTACATAACTGCACTGTGTCCTTCCACATCAATGTTGAAGTATTCCTTAAAACAGGAAGAGTGCAAAATCTCAGGAAGAAAGATGGGAGGAAGTAGGACCAGCAAAGCCCTCAAGAAAACCATGTTGGATAGCCCTGGCAAAACCAGCTTTAGCCCTATAAACAACATCCAACTTAAAGTGCCTGGTAATGGTATGCAAAGAAGTCCAAGTAGCTGTCTCAACAAGAACATTTGTATCCAAGCCCCTGAACAAAGCACCAGAAGCCACCACAGCTGTAGTAGCATGAGACTTAACAGAAGTAAGGCTTTTCCATGACAGGCATAACAAAAGGAAATGATTTTAGGTATCCAAGAAGAAATAGCTTGCTTGGAAGCAGCTAAACTTAAAGATCTAAAATGAAAGGAAACAAACCTACTCAGATTTACAAATAGCTTTAGTTTTATCCATGTAATTACAGTTATCTATGCAAATTCAAGGTGTGAAAAACTTCTCGCTAACATAGTGGAGAAGGGAAAAACAAGTGGGCAAATGAATACATTACAAAAGAACACATTAACCACCTTCGGCAAAAAAGGAGGATTAGTATGAAGAGGTATCCTGTCCTTAAGAAAAAACAAAAAAGGAAGAACAGCCCATAAGGGCTTGCATCTCAGACACTCGTCTATAACGCAAGGGCTAAAAAGAACGGTCTTCCAAGAATAATGCTGTAAAGAAGCTAAAGCTGCAGGCTCAGAAGGAGCCGGAGTCAGTTTTTCCAAAACTGAATCTAGGTCACAGCAAAGAGGAATAGGCTTTCTGGGAAGCCTAATATGAATGTCCCCTTTAAAGAATTGCTTGACTTTAAATCTGTAAGCCAAAGAGGGAATCAAATTAGACAAGCAAAAATAGCTGACAGGTGGGCTTTAACAGTAGAGTATGCCAAACCAACACTGAATAACTCACACAAGTAAGAGAGAACCACAGAAATTTCACAGTAATTGGATCCAGGTTACAAGATTATAGACACCAGACAGAAAACATCTTCCATTTGGACAGATTTGGTTTCCTATAGCCTCCTGCAGGACCCAAAGCATGTCCTCAGAAAAAGGCATCTAAAAGGGATAAAAACCCACAATGTCAGTTGAAGAGTGGACATGTGGGGATGGATGACAGACCCTCTCTTGTGTGAGTAGATCCACCCTGTCAGATAACTCGTGATGCCTGCCTTTGGCTAATGCAGAAAAGGAGGGAAACTAATGCTGTCTGGGCCAAAAGGGAGTCGCCAACAAGATTTTAGGAGCATCCTATTCTATTCTTAAAAGGACCTTTGGTATGAGAGGAAGGGGAGGGAAGGCATAAAGAAACAGCACCTTCCAAGAAAAAGATAAGGCATTCACCTTCCAGGCCAGAGGACATGGGACTCTAGAACAAAAAAAAGATGAAGTTGTCTGTTAAGAGGGAAGGCAAAGCTATCCACTTGGAGTACCCCACTAGTGGACAACATCCAGAAACGCATCCTTGTGAAGCATCCACTCATGAAATTGTGTTATGGACCTGCTCAGACAATTTGCCATAATGCTCAGCTCTGAAGGAATATAAACTCCCTGAAGGGCCACCTGATACAAGGCAGTTAGATCCTTCCCAAAGGGCTAGACTGCCTAAGAGATAAGACCTTGACCCACCTTTCTTGCTGATGTACCACATCACTGTTACTGTCTGAAGACTTTGAGGGGCCCTGGAAGGAAAACAATGAAAAGGTTGATTGTGTTTACTAGGCTAACTACCCCCCAAGGGCTTTTTTAAGCCTAGCCATGCATCCAAAATCTTTGACAACTTTGGATACCCTTGATAAGCATGGGTCTGAGAGATTAAACATTCACAGGTTACCTGTGCCCATTAAAAACAGCTGCAAAACCAAGGACGAATTTCTGGTTTCTCATCCAACTGTCCAAGTTCCACATGAACTGGGTTAGGGAGGAACTCTGCTTCACATGGATGGGGAGTCTGTTCCATAGATGGCGCAAGTCTCTGGGATACATGCCTATCTCTCCAGCAGGTCCTATTTATATCACAGGTAAGGTTTAAGCCTTTAGAACACCTGAAAGAGCCAGCAGAAAGGCTCTCATCTCTGATAATACTGAAGTAGGCCTTCATTTGTCAGAAAAAACAATGGCCCTGCACTTTCAGAGGACCAAAGGAGGACCCGATTCTAAGTCTGAGGCATCTGTAAAGAGTTCCTGAGAAGGGACTGGAGGGTGAAAATGAAGTCCTGGATTGATGGACAACTGATGAATCCACAGATGAAGTTCCAGCTTGACAGGGGAGAAGGGGAATTGGAAAATCCAAAAGATGTGTTTTGAAGTCAAACTGACTTTAGGAACCACTGGAGCTCTCTCACATGAAGCTTGGTCAGATGAAGGACAGGAATGGTGGAAGCAATGTATCTCAGAGCCCTTAGACACTCCCAGTCTGTAATGAAGTTCAGAGGAAGAAGGGATTGAAAGAATGCCTTCAGAGTTAAAGCTATGGGAGGAGGCAGAAACACCAGAAATGGAACAGTCTGAAACCTGCACCCTAGAAAAACATGATCCTGAGGAGGAGTCAGGAATGAGTTTTGGAAATTCACTGTGAACCCTAGGCTTTGCAGGAGCTACACAGCAAAGTAAAGATGCTTCTGGAGAAGAGGCCTGAATGAGCAGGTCATCCAGGTGAGGAAAGATCTATATTCCCCTCATCCTGCAAAATGCAATCACAGGATCAAGGCATTTGGTGAAACCCCTTGAAGCAGATGAGAAGCCTAAGGGCAAAGCAGGGAACTGAAAATGCAAGGAGGCAACACAGAAATGTAAAAATGTCCTGAAAACAGGATGACTAGGGATAAGGAGATGGGCATCCTCAAGATCCAGAGTAACCAGAAAGCCCAAGGAAGAAGAGGTGGCAACAAGGTTTGAAGGGGTAGCATCAGAGAGGAAGGAACCTTAAAAATTTGTTTAGCCGAGAAATACAGAATGGTTTTGCAGGTGCTTTCTTTTCTGGGGACCAAAAACATTCTGGAGTAAAACCCTTACCCTCCTTTGAGGAGCTGGAACTTCCTGAATTCTTCCTTGAGAAAAAAAAGAACTTGAAGCACCTCTGGAGAAAAGGGTAGCTGTTCCTCAGGAAGCTGAGGAATGCCCTAAAAGGTGGGAAGAGATTTCCAAACCATACAACAGCCTTGGTGGATAATGGATAGAGCCAAAGAATCCAGAGTGATCTTTAACCAAATAGGAAAAAACAGGGAAAGAAGTGAGACAGAGGAATATTATTGAAGACAGAGAGGAGAGAATAGTCAAGACAGCACCTGGTTTGGTCAGGAAAAGGAGGTTTCTGAGCTGAAGGAGTTTAATACACTTGACAGGAGAAGCCCTTCTACAAACATTCTAACCTTTGGGGGGACAAATGCAGATCTGTTAGGGTAATTTCTTTGAAACCTGGGAAAAGGTGAAGCAAAAGTATGTTTTAAATCCTGTAAAGACTTACCCTTTTCCTGAAGGGACTTAACAGCTCAGCAGCAGCACCAAAAAGATGTTTATTATGTAGAGGAGCATCCATCCACATAGCCTTAACATCAAAGCAAAGGTTAAAGTCGAAATCAGAAAAAATGCCTCAACACAGAACTAAAAGCAGCAGCCCTAGACGAACAATAACCTACATCACAGCTACATTTAACAGAATGGTGAGCGACCCAAGAAGTCGTCCCTAGTAAAGAAAGAGCTGACACTTTCCCTCAGAGTCAGGAAGAGCTGAAATAACCTAACAGGCCTGGGAGTGAACAGCTAAAATGCAATTGGTCCTATGGGGCTGGTAGTTTACAGCTCTAAGGGCCAAGGTAGCAAAAGTGTACACTTTCTTACCCAAGCGCTCAATAGTTCTACTGTCTTTGGCAGAGGACAGCAACTTTGTTGAAGGCGAAAGTTTAGACTTATCAGAAGCCAGAGACACAACTGAAGGGTCAGTAGATGGCCACATATAAAGAAATGTGCAACTGTCAGGCACCTTGTAAAACCTACCTTATTTATTATTATTATTATTATTATTAATATTACTATTAAGGAGCGGGGGAGGGCAGGGAGTCCAGAGCCTGATAAGCTGTGTAAATAACATCCAAGGCAGAAAGAACAAAAGGGACAGAGTGCCTAGGGACCCCCATGTGAAGAAACTCATAGTACCTCTTCTGAACACCAAAGATCTGAGCACAATCCCATTTAAACGCCAGCATAAAGGGAAATTGTGTCAACAAAAGAAATCACCTCAAAAGGAGGCTCAGGGAGAGGGAATCTGTGAATAGCTCAAGAATTCTTCCTCAGAACAAAACCTGCTCCCTAGAACTCTTAAAGAGGGGGTAGAAGACCAAGGGGGAACAGGAACAGAGACCTTCTGATGAAACTTCAGATCTGTAAGGGCAATAAGCAGACCTTGAGTGAAACTTTGCCATTCACTCTGAGGATCTCTGGGAGCAGGAGAAAGGTGCTTGGTTTTCTCCTTCTTTAAGGGGACATCAGCCCTAAAGATCTTAGGAGGCTGACTCCTGACGGCACTATGCAGAGTAGGCATCTCTTCTCTCACCAAGATTTGGGGAACACCCCTTGGCCCTTCAGAAATAATCAGCAGTGGTTCCCCCTGAACAACTGAAGTAGACATCTGCAAAGCCTCCATGGGCATGCGAGAAGCCAGATCCATGCCCGTGTACAAAGTGGTTGCAGGAGAGGTATCAGATTGAAAAATGGGCGGTCTTCAGGCTTTCACTAATCTCCAGAGAGAGGTCTGGCAGATATGGTACAGCAAAAGAATCCAACAGAGCTTTCTTAGTCATTGTCTTTGCAGACAGATGACCCTTGGGCTGGGAAGATTCTTCCGTAGTATCTTTACCCAACAACTTAAAGATGTTGGTTTTATAAATAACTCGCTAAAGAAGACAGCAGACTACGCGCGGTTTTCAGAACAAATGCCTGACAAATGGTACAAGACATACAGTCATTGGAAGCACTTAGAAAACCAACACTGCTTGTGACCATCCTTATTGGGAATCTGTCTAGCACAATACCATTTCCCCTTTCTGGGAGACAAGAAACCAACAATTAAAAAAGAAAAAAAAAAAAGTGGGGCACTTGTCAGAAAAAAGTACAGTTTTGTACCTGCCATAAATGTAGATGTCTGATAGGTATGCATCTGCAGTCATCACATATGGGTTGTCCTGCCTCAGGCAGACCTTCGGTCGGCCGGATTCCAAAGTCTGGGTCTGGCGTCGGCTGATGTCGCCCTTTCCCAGACGTCAGAGCGCCTGGGGTATAAAAGCGTCAGCCGACGCCATCTTCCTCAGTTTTTCTTGCCCCAGATGCCAGGTGCCCTCTAAGGAAGGCTAAATTTGGAGAAATGCACCAGATTCCAAACATGCACAGAAATATATTCATATATAAATATATATATAAAAACAAATACACCATAATAGATAACCCCAGCTAGCTATGAGAGGGAAAAGTACCCAAAAAATACCACAGAGGGGAAGGAGGGAGGATAAACCTGACTGCAGATGCATACCTATTGGACATCTACATTTATGGTAGGTACAAAACTGTACTATGTCCTTCAAGGATGCATCTGCAGTCATCACATATGGGTAGAACACCATAGCCAATCTGGGGGTGGAGGATCTATGTAAAGGATGGTGTAGCTAAAATGCCCTGCAGGACTGCCGTAGCAAAGCCTGCTCTGGATCTGGAATATAAAGATAAGTTGTAATGCTTGGAAAATGTATGCACGGAGCTCCATGTAGCAGCTTCTAAAATGTCCTTGGTAGCCACCCCTCTTACGAAGGGTGTGGAGGTGGCTGTGGCTCTGGTCGAATGAGGTCTAATGTTAGCTGGCACAGTTTTTCCATGAAAGGAGTAACAAAAACGAATGCAATTCCCTATCCATTTTGAAATTGTCTGTTTTGAAATTGCTTTTCCTTGTGCATCTGCAGCATATGCTACAAACAGCTGGTCAGTTTTTCTGTAACTTTTAGTTCTGTCCAAGTAGTAGCGCAACTGTCTGTGTATGTCCAGGGTGTGCAGAAGCTTTTCCCCTTTGTTTTGTGGATTTGGAAAGAAGGTAGGCAGGTGAATAGCTTGGTTTAATGAGACCCTGGATACCACCTTTGGCATAAATGAAGGATTGGTTCTCAATGAGACTCTGTCTTGATGACAAATAAGAAATGGCTGTACTGCCATGAGGGCCTGTAACTCAGATACTCTTCTTGCTGAGGTTATGGCCAGAAGGAAGGCAATCTTCCAAGACAGGAACTGTAGTTCTGCAGATGCTGCTGGTTCAAAGGGAGGCAGTGTTGGTTTTTCCAACACGAAGTTAAGGTCCCAAGTAGGCACTGGTGGTTTCCTTGGAGGATTGATGTTTTTAATTCCTCTTAGAAACTGTCTTAGGAGAGGATGAGAGAAGACAGGTGGATCAGTATTGTACTCTGCTGAAATTGCTGAAGCATGTATTTTAATGGAAGAGTAAGACAGGCCACTGTGGAGCATTTCTGCCAAGTATTCCAGGATGTGCGCCATGTTCATAACTTTCACATCTAGGCCCTTTGTGGTGCTCCAAGTGTGAAATCTTTTCCATTTTGCTGAGTATGCCTTTCTTGTGGAAGGCCTGCGAGCTTCCATGATATCCTTCACTCTCTTGGATAGCTTATCCTGGAGATGAATCAAGGTACTTTCCAGGCTGTTAGTTGCAATGTTTTCAGGTTGGAATGCAGAGTTTTGTAATTGTGCTGTGTCAGGAGAAGTGGCCATTGTGGAAGAGGCCATGGTTTCGTGCGTGACATGCTCTTTAGCAATGGGTACCAGTGCTGTCTTGGCCAGTCCGGAGCTATCAGAATCACTCTTGGCTGCTCTGCCCTGATCTTCAGTAAGACCTTGGTCATTAATGTAAGAGGTGGGAATGCATACACTGTTAGAGTTCTCCAGCTGAAAGAGAGAGAGTCCACTTTCCATGCTTGTGGGTGGTATGTCCTTGAGCAGAATTTCTTCAGCTGATTGTGTGGGGAGGCAAAGAGGTCTATGTCCGGCCTCCCCCCATGATTGTGTTATCTGAAGGAAGATGTCTGGGTGCAGCATCCATTCGTGTGCATCCATGATGTTCCTGCTTAAGCTGTCCGCCAGTATATTGTCCTTTCCTGGCACAAACTGGGATTGCAGCTCTATATTGAGCGTCAAAGAAAGTTCCCATAGATTCATTGCCAGTCTGCAAAGAGGGTAGGAATGGGTACCCTCCTTGCTTGTTTATGTACCACATAACTGTGGTGTTGTCTGTCCTTATTAGCAGGTGGCCTTGATGTAGAAATAGCTTGAAGGCCTCGATTGCATGCATCACTGCCAGCATTTCCTTTTGGTTTATGTGCATGCGTAGCTCTTTTTGTGACCATAGTCCTTGAATGCACCTTCCCTCCATTTGCGCTCCCCATCCGTGGTCTGAAGCGTCCATTGTAATGGTTTGGCTGGCTATTGGTTTGCTGAAGGGCAGACCCCTGTTTGACTGGCTTGCTTGAGCCCACCACAGAAATTCCCTTTGAAGGCACTGGATGAGTGGTATCAAAGTTTCCAAGCTGTGACTGTGCTGAGTCCATAAACTCCTTAGGTACCATTGCAGTTTCCTCATATGTAGCCTTGCTTGTGGAATCAGAAGAATGCAAGAAGCCAAGTAACCCAGGGCCTGCAGGATTTTCCTTGCAGTCAGCTGAGTTTGTCTTGACAGATTTTTGAAGTAATCCGGTAGTTGACTGTTTTTCTTCTGTGAGGAAAGCCATTTGGGTGGTTGCGTCTAGATTCGCACCTAGAAAAGTTATTCTTTGGGATGGAACAAGTCTTGACTTGTGAATGTTGACTGCATATCCCAAGGCCTGAATTAGGTGGATGGCATAATTCAAGTGTTTTACCAAAGTTTGTTGGCTGTCCACTTGTATAAGGCAGTCGTCCAGATATGGGTATATTTGCATCCCCTGAAGTCTGCAGTGTGCAATTACTGATGCCAGGCATTTTGTGAATACTCTGGGCGCAGTAGATAAGCCAAAGGGCAATGCTGAGAATTGATAATGCTCTGAACCTGCAAGAAATCTGAGGTGTCTTCTGCAACTTTGTCTGATAGGGACACATGCAGGTATGCCTCCTTGAGGTCCAGAGTTACCAGCCAAGACCCCTTGCCCACCATTGGAAGGAGTTGCTGTAGAGTCAGCATTTTGAATTTTGGCACAATGACATAAGTATTCAGTGCGGACAAGTCGAGAATAGGCCTCCATTGCTTTTCTTTTCTTGGAACAAGGAATAGTCTGGAATAAAATCCTTGGCCTTGTTCTGAGAGAAGAACCTTTTCTATAGCTTTCATTTGCATTAAGTTGGAGATTTGTTTCAAAGCCTCTGCCCTTTGATTTGGTGGCAGGTCTGGCCTGCCTTCTCTTTTTGGTAAAGTGTGGAAATGGAACCTGTATCCTTTGTCTATTATTTGTAGTGTCCATTTGTCCCTTGTAATACTGTGCCAATTTTCTGAGAATAAGGAAAGCTTTCCGCCCAAAGGTTTTTCCAATTGAGCCCTGGTTGGCGGTGTCAAAGTAAAGTCATTGAGTCTGTCCTTGTGCAGCAGTTGTAGGCCCTCTGGTTGGGAGGCTGCCATTGACGCCCTCTGTAGAAGCCTCTAGCTTGCCCTCTACCTCTGGCACGCCTGTTCTTGCCTCTCTGAAATCTCTCTGTGTCTGGAAAGGACCAATTCTTGGAAGGCCAATTTCTGCTGAATCTTGGTGGTTGGACTTGCAGAAAATCTTGACTGTTTGTACAGATTTTGCCTTTTCTTCAAATTTCTTTAAGACCACCTGAGCAGTGGAGCCAAATAACTTTTGCTTTTCCAGTGGAGCATCCAGAAGTAGAGCTTTAACATGGTCTGGCAGAGATTGTTCCTGCAGCGAAGCATGCCTACGTATGACTGCACCTGTCATAGCCGACCTACATGAAGCTTCCAATGCATCATAACCACACTGCAAGAAATGGTTGCTAACCTGTTGAGAGTTATGTACCAGATCCTGAAGTGATTTGCGATCTAGGGGTTCAGGTGAAGACAGTTTTTTATGCAATTCATCTAACAAATACTCTTGGTACTGTATCATATGAAATTGACAATTTAAAGCCCTCATAGAAAGGGTAGCGTAAGTATACACTTTTTTACCCCATCGCTCTAAAGCCCTGGACTCCCTTTCAGAGGGGAGTGGATTTTCTGTAGTGGCAGCTGCAACCCCTTTAGGGCCCTGGGAAATTGTTTCTGGATCAGCAGAGTGGGCCTTGTAAAGGAAAAGATGTGATTCTGGGACCCTGTAGTACCTATCAGGTTTGGCAGGAGCCGGAGGGAGTGTGTCAGGGGTTGTGCTAGACTCAGAGTACACATCATCAATGACATTCAAAACAGGGGGAATAGCCAAAGGTCTATGCTGAGGCAAATGCAAGAAGGTCCTTAATCTCTTTCTGGAGTCAGAGAATTCCTGGCCCTGCCATTGGAAATGCTCTCTCATAGTGTGCAGAGTTTCCCCAAAGGACAGCTCTTCAGGAGGGGAGGCCGAAGGGATAGATTCCTCTGCATCAGAATCCTCGTAGGCCGAAAAAGCCTCCTCCTGGTAGTCCGAGAGAGTAGAGCCATCAGAGGCCTCATCTGAGGAGTGGGGATCAGAGGGCTCAACCCTGGGCCTTTTTTCTGTAGGAGGTTGAGAGCCCCTGTCCGGATGAGGCTGTGAGCCCCTAATTAATGAAATAAGGTCCTCTGCTAGACTAAGGATCTGAGAACCTGTAGTGGGTCCCTGAGGGATAACCCTGGGAGGCAAAGATTTTGAGTGTTTAGCAGCTTTAGCCCTAGAGAATGCCTTTATGGACATGGATGCACGAGGCCTGGTTGCACCACGTGCTGGTGTAGTTTTGTCTAGAGGAATGGTGTCGGAAGGTTCCAGGACACCAGTTTCTAATGGAGATTCAATAACCGATACAGCAGGGGCCTCCAGGGCCGAGGTTGCCGGTTGTACGGTTTCAGTGGTCGGAAGTACCAAGGACTCTGTTTCAGCCGAGACTGAGACACTCGCGGTAGGCCTGGCCGAGGTTTCAGCCGAAACCGCGGCCCGTGTGTGTCAGTCCTTGTCCTTCCGTTTCTTTGTTAAATGTGAAGTCAGAGTCTCCGATGGCATATTGTAAGCAAAACTAGCCCCAAAAAATTCCTCTGCAAACTCCGCCCGACGTCTAAGAGTGCGTCGGTTGAAGGAAGCACAGGCTGAACAGGCTGAGACGTCGTGGTCTGGGCCTAGGCAGGGGAGGCAGTAAGAGTGGAAATCCTTATGAGGTATTAGTTTCCCACAAGTTAAGCAATTATCAATTTTATCTGACATCGGCTGAGGCAAGAAAGAGTCCCCAACGGGGTACTTAGCTTTTGAAGTCTTCGGTTTAGCTGAAATACAGGAGCTGGCCGACTGGCACTTGCGAACTGCTTCGGGCACCACGCGGCAAGAAAGACTGGGGAAGATGGCGTTGGCTGACGCTTATACCCCAGGCGCTCTGACGTCGGGGAAAGGGTGACATCAGCCGACGCCGGACCCAGACTTTGGAATCCGGCCGACCGAAGGGCTGCCTGAGGCAGGACAACCTATATGTGATGACTGCAGATGCATCCTTGAAGGACATCACCTTCGTAACCAGCAGACGAAAAAGTGTTCAGACTGAAGATGGCATTCAGACTGGCAGAAGAGAAGTTCAGAGTATGGTACGTCCATAAGTTACCTTTATACCCTATGCCATTGCACAGGGAGCATACATATGACATACGGTGTACCTATTATAACCTAAAGACTTTGGTGTACTGTCCAGATGTTGGGTTACCTTTGGAAGGTGATCTCTACTGTAAAGAATACTGCAACAGTGATATGGAAGGACATCGCTGATCTTCAAAAGTCTTAGAGAAGCATAATCTCTCTGGTGGTAGTAAAGCTTCGAAAAGCTTGGTAACCAAACTTGCCTTTTAGTCAGCTCAAGCTGCCTGACAATTTTGACTCATGGAAAATGCCCTGAAGCTTTGGACGCTGGCCAGCTATTATAGCTTTGGAAAGATATAACCCATAGAGCTAAATACTACTGCAATAGTGATCAATATGATGAACACAGAAGAAAGGCAGTAGCACTATTAGTGTTAACATTTTTTTTTCTTTCACAGACCTCAAGGGCCATCCTACCTGTACCCAAGAAACTGTCTTAAAAAGAAGCCTGGCCTCTCCTCTCTCTCAAGTATCCTCTTTATAGCTTTCCTGGTGAAGTACATCCTCTGATATGACTTGTAGAGATGCCTTTAATCATCTGAAACTAATGAAATCCCTTTCAGCTAAAGCAGTGATAGGAACTGTAACAATCTCTGAGAGGCCACCTGTATAACTCTCTTGCCCTGTGTTTTGTTTTCCCATTGTTTTACGTATTAAATATTTTTCCCATTGTCATGCAAAGGCAGACAGGTGATCTAATATCCTACTGCAGTGGCTTCAACTGCAAGGGAAGAAATGGTGGCTCAAATGGTGGGAGATGGGACTGTGTGAGAAGGGGAGTAGTCAAGGCTGCCACCCAACTACGCAAATCAACCAAAAGGACCCCAGTAATTATTTGATCTTGTAATCTTATGCCCATCCATCTCTGCCAATCCTTTACTGTGGTGATAAAATAAGGGCCAACTCTGACAGATTTTTTTTTTACTGACAGATTAGTCAACTGTTAACATAACATTGTTCTTCTCTCTTCCTCCACTTTTATAAGCACTTCCTAAAAATGGGGACGAAAAGCAAATTCTCACCCAAGGGTGCAATAAAGAGTTGCACTTTGGCATCCTGTGGCTAGATATGCAACCTCAGCCAATCTAGTCTCCTAATTAGTAACCCCACATCACACGTTTGACAACTAAGAGCTCAAAAGCCATAAAGACTTTCCTTTCAAAGTAGTCCAAAAATTCACATCTCCTAGTTAACTCAAAATGCATTAAGAGCTTTAAGTAATGTAAACTCTAAGCATCCAGGGACACCAGTACTGGACCTGTAATAAGATAAGGAAAAAAAAACAATATTTAAAATAATCCTGGACCTTACAGTATCAGTCTAACGTCCTATAAATAGGGGACTTGGAGGCTGGCTCCAGGGAAGCCACAAGAAAGGTACAGCATAAAGTCTCTAGAGCTGCAGGAACAGTAAAAGCTTTCAAGAATCCAAACCCAGAAAGTCAAGGTATCATTTCTGTGCATCTGAGGCTTTCATGGCCTTTCATATAAAATTACTCTTAACCCTTGACAAGTAACCAACAAATGAGAATTGCAGGCGATGCATAAGATGGTAACCTTTGTGACAGCATCATTACCTACAGTGGAAACCATCTAGAAAATGTGTACTAAATCCTCCCTCCAAACATGGGGACATTAACTATTCACTAAACAGTGGGCTCCATTTTCTTCTGAAAGAAAACTTCCCAGTATTGATGGCTGGTCTGGTCTGCAGATTTTCAACAAGGGCTAGACATTACTAAACTATCATGAACAAGTCCTTAGAAAAAGCATGGGAAGGAACAAGACAATGACTGGTGTCCACAAAGCAGACAAGAAGCCTGAAAATGCAGACAAAGGTCTGGGCATCTGGCTCCTTAATTCATTTACTGGCAGCCTCAAAGGAATGGATATGCAAACAGACGTCAAGGGCCTCTACAGACATTTCTGAAAAGAAGTATCAAGGGAATTCTGACCTCGTTTTGGTTACTATAACTTTACATCCCCATAGTGAAGTGTGTAGTCTAAACGGGAGCATGGACACATTGCAAAAGGCCTCCAATATTACTGACTTGGGATACAAAAGCTGTTGTCTGGATCAAATACCTATCGAAACTCATAGGGCTGAACTAGAACCCATTCTTTTGAGGTTCCTCCTCTTAGGGGTAACTCTAGTTTATTTCTTCAGCAATACAAGCCCAAAGATCATAACCTTATCTAAAGGGAGACTAAGAATCTGTGTTTTGACATTCGCCAGCAGGGGGGGGCATCCTCAAGCAATGATCTCTAAATTACTGGCCCATGGCAGCAAACCTGAAAGCTGCATCCACAGAAGCAAAGCCAAAATTAAAGGTATGTTTACCCACTTGTCCAATTAACTCCAGTCAGTGACCTCCACTGCTTATTCTCTTCAAGGTTTGCTTGATATCTTGACCACCAGTCTAACCATGTATAGCTCTGAATAACAGTTGCTAGCGCTACAGATTTTCATCAAAAAGCAATCTATGATTATAGACCCTTGGACAATGGAAACAGTAGTATCTCTTAACAGTTTAAACCTTTTTATCAAAATCCAAGTACACCACTATTTAATACACAGTGGAGTAATTCTACAGATACTTGTAGAAATCAGACTGCAAAACCTGTTCCTTTGATTTACAGCCAGAAAGATGACAGGCTAAGATGATGCAATGAAAATAAGGCAATATAAGAAACCTCTACAACAAGAAAAGCAACAGGTTTTGTAAAATACAATCCCAGAAGGTCCATAGAAGCTTTTCTGGACATATTTTACCTCCAACTTGAAGTGGTACATTTGGCAATACCTTTACTGACAAGTGTTTTCTGTATGTCTACATTATATGCCATGCTGCCAAGTTTAATGTCCTGAGTTGGCTGTGCATGATCTGATTGTTTTGCTGAGACAGTAGCCGAGGTATTTGAAGTAAGGTCCAAGCCGGGTATAGAGAAGTTCCTTAGCAATGGATACAAGTCCTGGCGTGGCCAGTTTGGGGCAATCAGAATCATCTTTGGCTTCTCCTGTCTGACCTTTAGGAGCACCTTAGAGAGGAGAGGCAGTGGACAAAAGGCATATACTGATAGGTTTTTACAGCTGAAAGATAGGGTGTACACTTTCCATGCTTGTCTGTGAGAAGTCCTTGTGCAGAATCTTTTTAGTTGGTAATTGAGAGGGGAGGCAAATAGATCCATGTCCGGGCATCCCCATTTCCTTGTTATGCTGAAGACTTGTGGATCCAGCTTCCACTAGTGGGGATCCTTGAGGTTTCTGCTTAGTTTGTCTGCCAGAGTATTTTCCTTTCCTGGCAGGAATTGTGATTGCAGATGTACTTGGCAAGTCAAAGCTGTGTCCCACAAGGTCATGGCTAGTTTGCAAACGGGGTAAGTGTGTGCCCCCCTGTTTGTTTATATACCACATGACCGTGGTGTTGTCTGTCTTTATCAGTAGTTGCCCTGGATGAAGTAGGTCCTTGAAGGCTGTCAGGGCATTTTGAACAACTAGCATCTCTTTCTGATTGATGTGTAGATGCATTTGGTTTGAGGACCATGTGCCCTGAATGCCTCTTCCTGCCATGTGGGCTCCCCAGGCAATAATCTGAGGAATCCGTTGTTAATGTCTGCCTGGCTGGAGGTAATGTGAATGGCTGTCCCTTGCTCTGGTGACAAGCCTTTGCCCACCATCAAAACTCGTGTTGCAGGCAGGGAAGGAGGGTAATGACTGTTCCCAGGCTGTGGCAATGTTGAGTCCAAACACTTTTTAGGTACCATTGAAGTTTCCTCACATGCATATGGAATTAGTAGGATGCAGGATGCCATGAAGAGCAAAGCCTGCAGAATCTTTCTTGCAGATAACTGGGCCTTTGTTGCCAGCATTTTGAAATAAGTAATCACTTGCCTTTGTCTGGCGTGAGATAAGCCATCTGGGCACTTGTATTTAAGCTTGCACCCAGGAATATTACCTGTTGTGAGGGTACTAGTTTTGATTTTTGTTGACTGTATACCCTAGGCATAATAGAAGTCTTTTCACAAATGCCAGATGTTGAAGAAGTATGTCCTTGCTCTCTGCTTCAATGAAACCGTTCAAGTAAGGATATATTTGTATTCCTCTGTCTGCAGAATGCAATTACTGGTGCCAGGCACTTTGTAAAGACCCTGGGCGCAGTAGATAAGCCAAAGGGCAGTGCAGAGAATTGGTAATGCATTGAACCAGCCTTGAATCTTGGGTATCGCCTGTATGATTGTCTGATTGGAACATGCAGGTATGCCTCTTTTAGGTCTAAAGTCACAAGCCAAGCATTCTTGCCCAACATGGGCAGAAGCTGCTGCAAAGTCAACATTATGAATTTTGGAATATCCAGGAAAGTGTTCAGAATAGACAGGTCCAGTATCGGCCTCCAGGCCTTGTCCTTTCTAGGTACCAAGAACAGTAGAGTAAAATCCTTGTGGCTGCTCTTGCTCTGTTACTTGTTGAATGCCCCCCCCATGTCCATGAGGGATAAGACTTGTTTTTGTGCCTCTGCCCATTGATTTTTTTGGCAAATCTGGCCATCCGTGTGCCTTTGGCATAGTATGGAAATGGAACTTGAATCCTTGTGACACTGTTTAGAACCTACTTGTCCTGGGTTATGATGTGCCAATTTTGAGCAAAAAGTGCTAATTTTCCCCCTAAGGGTGCTGCCAGAAGATAAGTGTTTGGTGCAGGCAAGGGGAAGTCATTGGGATTGTTTTCTGTATGTTTGTGATCTATCTTCTCCAGCTTTGGAGGTGGAAGCACCCCATTGCTTGGGCCTATAAAAACCTTGCGCTTGGGATCTACCCCCCTAGGGTGTCTGGTTCTGCCCCTTTGAGGTCTGACTGACACAGGAAAGGACCAATTTTTTGTAGGCCAGTGTCTACTAAACCTGGGTGGCTGCACTTGTAAAAATTCTTTGACAGTTTGCATAAATTTAGCTTTGTCCTCCATTTTCTTTAACACCTCTTCTGCCTTAACACCAAAGTATCATGCTGCAAAGATGCATCTAGTAATTTAACTTTAACATGATCAGGCAGATTTTGTTCCTCTAACCAAGCATGCCTCCTAATTACATAACCCGTAACTGCGGCCCTGCAGGAGGCCTCCAAAGAATCAAAACCACATTGCAAAGTATGCTTTCCAACTTGTTCAGCTGCATACAATAAATCCTGCATTTCCTTGTTTTCTGCACATTCAGAATTTAACATTTTCTGTTTAAAAAATCCCATGACATGTTGCTGATACTTAAGCATATGAAATTGACAGTTTAAGGCTCTTATAGCCAAAGTTGCAGGTGTGTAAACCTTTTTTCACCATATACCCAGTGCCCTTGAATCCCTGTCAGAGGGAGTTGGGTTTTTTTGCAGTGGAAGCCTCAACTCCCTTTGGACCCTGTTCTGGGTCAGCAGCAAGGCTTTTAAAAACATATTTGTAAGAGTCATGAACCCTGTAATATCTGTCAGGCTTAACAGAAGCTGGAGGTAAGGGGTCATGGGTCAGACTAGACTCCAAAAACACATCTACAATGTCTAACAGGTGGAATAGCTAGAGACCTGTGCTGAGGTAATGAGAAAATCACTGAGCCTCTTTTTAGATTCTGAAAAAATCTTGGCTCTCCCAGGGAAATACTCCCTCATGGTATGCAAGGATTCCCCAAAGGAATAGTCCTCAGGAGGAGATGCTGAAGGTATGGATTCTTCAGCATCAGAGTCCTCATAGGGGGGAAGAGAATATTACTGATCAGAAAAAATAGAAACCTGATCTGAAGATTCATAGTCAGTGTCTTGCCTAGGTCTCTTATCAGGAGGGGGATGGGAACCCCTGATTAAGGTAATCAAGTCTTCGGCCATTTTGAGCATCTGTTTTTTGGGCATAGAGGCCTGTCCACGTGGCTCGTGTCTGTTTTCTTGTTTTAGAAGGTGCTTTAGTCCTTGCCTTTGATGCTGAAGTCATTTTAATGTAAAGATGTTTAGGTCTGAATACACCCTCAGAAGGCGGTACCTGCTCAGCGACTCCGGACCCATCTGAGAGATAAGCGTCCGAGGCTCCAATACTTTGAGTATCCAGCGGCATGGCTGACTCCACATGGGAGTCAGTAGCAGCCTGTGACTATGATGTAGCGGGCATCAGGGGCTGCGAAAGCACCTCACTGAGAACCGGCAAACCGGCGACTGGCTTAGGAGAAGTTTCGACGTCTGTTTTGGGCCTCTGTTTTTCTTTTTCTTTGCATTTTTTGTGAACTCCGGTAGTCGGATGGCTATCCGACGACATTTCTGGATAATTAAACAGGCGTCCAAAATAGTTTAAAGCAAAATCATACAGATGCTTAATAGTGTGTTTGTTAAATCTAGCACAAAACAGACAACCAGTAACGTGATCAGGGCCTAGGCAAGGAATACAGTAAGAATGAAAAACCTTATGAGGTATTTCCTTACCACAAGAAATACAATAAATTTTTTCTGACATTGGTCTGGAGCACGAAAAAAAAATTTCCCCCAAGGGGTACTTAGCTTTATTGAAGACTTTGGATCTGAAACTCAAACACGAAAATCTCAGGAGTCGGCAGACTGGCACTTGCGAACTGCTTCAGGCACCGCGTGGCAAGAAAGACTTAAGAAAATGGCGTTGGCTGCTTCTTTTATACCCCTGACGACCTGACGTCAGGGAAGGGGCGACAGCAGCAGACGCAGGACCCAAGACTTTGGAATGCAGGCTGGCTGAGGGCAACCTGACAGCAGCATTACCCAAATGTAAGGACTGCAACAGTAACACATGAAGAACAACCTCTACAATGAAAAAAGCAACAGGTTTTGTATAGTACCATCCCAGAAGGTCCATAGAAGCTTTTCTGGACATCTTTTATCTCCAACTTGAAGTGGTATATCTGGAAATACCTGCCAGTGAGATGTCCTCTAGTGCTGACAAAATAAAATATGATCATATTATTGATGTCAGAACCTAGGAAGAAGATATTTGTTCAAGTTAGGTCTCCCTGCTCTGAATCATAGGAATTGCACTCCACTGAAAGTGAATATTGTTTTCCTTTCCTGAGGCTGGAATAGCCAGTGCAAATACCTAGTCTTTTAGAGGGTACAGGCTTTGCATAAATGCCATCAAGCCCTAAGCCAGCTTATACAAGTTCTCTGGGTGGAACCTGCATGAAATGAACAGACCGAAGGGGCTCACCTACTGTCTATAAAGCAAAAAAAAACATTAGAAGCCTAAAGAGGTAGCTATCCAAAACTTCTTTAACTGGGTTTTCAGTTTAGAAGGGGTCTCAACAGATGTCTTTGCATCCAAGAAGCGAGAACCAACTCTCCCCTACTTTGTTAATTACAAAAGGGACATCAAACTCAGGTGTCCCACTGTAATATGCTTGAATGGACCACAGGTGCAGTAGCTTTGTCTCCAAAGTACATGCTGGGTTCCAAGCACCTGGTTGCCAATAGAGCGGCACTGCAAGAGGCTTTGGACAAAACGGGCATGGGGGGGGGGGGGGGCAAAGCTCATTGCCACTTCTGACAAATCAGAGCCTAGGGCCACCCCAGGGGTTAACATCCCATTTTCTGCTTCACCCTCTCTAGGAGGTGCCTATCCATGTACCACTAATTTCTGGGCAGGATGTTTGACAACTGCAAATACTGAGCACTAAGCATGACAAGAGATCAGAAGCCTTCTCTTGTCTAAACAGTCTCAAGACAGCTTGCTCCATTCACCTCAGAATCTGTTAAAATTAGTACAGCCTGTAAAAGTAGGTCTTTCAATTGTGGTCATAATAAAACACTCAGAATGAAGGTCTGAGACATCTATCAGATAAGCACTTGCTAAACATTTTCAATAGTGGACACTTTCATAACACCATGCAGGATTTTCAACAATAATCTGTACCTAACAGAAGTACCATTACAAAGAAAAGTCTTTCAATACTAAGTGCTCATATGCCAGCTCTGGCAAAACTGACTAAACTGACAATGCCTTGCATGCAAACCATACTGCAGCAATAAAAAAATGAAAACCCTGTGGAAGTCAGTCATACTATGAATGAGATGACATCCTCTTGGGCATGAAGATTGGTACAAAGTACTGGAAGTCAGTCACCTGTCAGCCGTTTTGAGGCACAAGTCCCTAAAGTTACGGCAGCTGCAACACCAATCCATACAATGAACACAGATTTGGTCCCAGGAGACAGAAAGCATTCCCATAAAAATGGAAACTACTCAGAATTTTAACTTGCACTTCAGCCTATAAGCTCTCCCTCACCCAAAAATACATGACATTCCTGAACCACTGAATTTGGAACAAGGAAGTCCTGTTCCTAAAGGTGGAAAGGAGAGGGATGAGGCGTACTTGTGGCAAACTGTTTACTAAGCAAGGGACAACTGGCCCACCTCACCTCTACTGACTTCTTCACAAATGCAATGTGTTTAAACTACTGAACATGAAACTCTATGCAATAAAATTAGCACTGCTCATAGGTGAAAAATCCTCTAACATATTGGTATAGGATACTGAAAGAGCTGTGAAACTGTCTGGACTGATTTGCCTTGCATCTTATCTTCTGAACACTTCCTACAATGAAAGCCAAAAAGAAAAGTATGTACATTTAGTAGCTGCTCTTTGACATCATCAGGCAGGGCCTATATCCTTAACCATATATAACATCTGATGGCCATACCAAAAGTAAAAATCCTAGCATAAAAAAAGATATCAGAGCTGCATTTAATCATATGCCTTCTCAGTCTAAGAGCAACATATGCAAGTTTTGAGAGGCACTGCTTAATGTGACATCTGGGACCTCTTGCATGGGTACCCAAACAATTTAATACAGAAAAACATGTGTACTCTTCCATAATGCCAAACCCATGTTGTCTTCTGTCCATTTTAGCAAATGGGTATACTGGATCTAATCAAACCAGACCATGACAAGTTTTAGATTCTCTGATCCAGGGCTTAGGCTCCTCTCCTCTACTCAGTTCTCTTCAGTTCATACAATACCTCCAATCGAGTCAGCTTGTCTACATCCCAGACATCTCTCTTTAATTAAAGAGAAGGAGACTAGAGGGGACAAAGTTCAAGACTCTAGTCAAAACAAGGCTCTGGGACAGGTCCAATGCATACAATAGACAGCCACACATGACAACGTGGTAATGGGAATGGAGGGAGTTTCAAACAGATGGGAGACGAAAATGCATATCTAGTGACAAGTTGAGTAAATAACTTTAACAGATGTCTTTTCTGTCTACATCAATAAATGAAACAGAACCCCTAGCTACGAAGAACTATAGGGAGGTCTCATGGATGGAAATTTCTGAACCTGGTGGAGCCAAAAAGCCTAGGACCTAGGCTGTAGGTTCAGCTCATAATTGGAGGATGAGCAAACAGTAGACCAAGTAGCCACAGCAAATATCTACTGACACTCTGGCAAAGAAAGCTGAAGATGCTGAGTGGGCAGTAGGTTTGTGAGGTAGAAACTGCACTACTTTTGCATACAAAGCAAAAGAACCATCAGCCACCTGAAGAGAGTGAACTTCAAAAAAAACTCCTGATTTTGACATTGAAAAAGGGGGGGGGGGGGGTTTGTTTCCTTAAAACTTTTGGTGTGCTGCAAATAAAAGCTTTAACGGGCAATGAAAACCCATTAAATTAAACATGCATTCCAAAAAGAAAAGAAAAAAGAAGAAAAAAAAAATAAGGAAAAGTGGCAAATTGTCTGACTCAGGGCAGCTTCTGAAGCCATTTCAGGAACAAAATGAGGATAGTCTTAAAAATAAATTTGCAATGGCAAGATAAATCCAGTCCTTAAGGAAAAACAGATAAGGTAGCTTACAAGACAATGCTTGCAGTTCTAAAATCATGCTAACAGAGTATAAAACCACGAGGAAAATAGTTTAAAGACAGAAAAGTTTTTCAAGTGTTCAGTTCAAACCCGGGTCTAGTCACGGCCTAAAGCAAACCAATAATATCCCAAAAGGGGACCAGATATCTTAAGGGTGGTCTAAGAAAATCTCCTTGAAAAAAGGCCTTCAGCAAAACGGATGCATTTTTCAGACACACAAATTGCAAATGGCTGTTAGCTGAACCTTGACAGTAGTAAAACCCGCACCCTCTTGGACCAAATCTGCCAGGAAAACCAAAACAGATACACAAGTGGTGAAAGGATCTATACCTTTGCAGGATGTCCAAATTGCAAACTTCTGCAGACTTTTCTAATGGCTTGAGTCTGTGAAAAATTAAGTATATGGAGTACAGGAGGAGAAATCTGGCATTTATGGTGATTAGGAATTGGAGAAACCAAACTGTTAGTTTCAGGGCCTTTGATGTCCAGATGAAGCTTGCCAGATGGCTGAGAGAAACCAAGAAGTGCATTTCAGATGAGGCCAAAGAAAGTGAACCATACCTGACAAGGCCAAGAGGGGTGATGAGGATCACCCTAACCTTGCACCAAATTGCATTCTGAAGGAACTTTGTTATGGTATGAAAGGAAAGAAAAGTGTGCAGGAAACCAAGGGGCCAAATACTGGTCCGAGCATCACTCAGTAACTCTCCCATCCATGGGATCAGGGCAAAGAAACTGCTGCATTTGATGTTGGGAGGGGTTGCAAAGATCACAGCAAGGCTGGCCACAATGGTTAAAGTTCTCAGTAGCCAGCAACTGAGGCCACTCATGAGAAAGAATGGAGCTGCACAGTCTGTCTGGTAAATCAATGGATTTACCCTGGGATATGCACTGCTACAAGAAAGCAGTGGAAGAAATCACTCTGTCACATCCTCATGGCTTCTTGAAAAAACATGAACAGATTAACCCCTTTCCTTGTTGACGTACCAGGCCAGACTACCACACTACAGACACTGTCACATCTGAACTGAAATCACACACATGGAGAGTCCATCCTCAAAGGCCTGCAACATTAGACTACCCTTATCACCAGCACTTTGATGTAAGGTTTGGCCTCTGAAGTGGTCCATGTGTCTTGGACCATCTTCCCTTGAAAATGCCTTCCTACCCTAGTAGGAAAGTGTGCAAAGACACTGTGGCAACAGGGTATTGAAAGATTATGACTTGAAGATCTAGAGGGACCAGAAGGGAAGTCAACCACCAATGAATATGTCTGCATATCCTTGTCTGGCTAATCAGAAACTGCTTGGGTTGAAATAGTATGACCACTGGACCAAGACAGTGTCCACTGCAACAGTCTCATGTAAAACCTAGCATGAGGGACCAGACTTATTGAAGCTGCCACTAGCCCTAGCAAAAGAACCAACCTTGCCACAGTCTGAGTAGGACAGGACGTTGGAAGCTGGTTGACACAAGAAAGCTGGATTCCACGAGTCTGGCAATTTGAGAATTGGTATCTAGATGGCATCCTAAGAACTCTTAATACCTGGAATGGAGTTGACTCCATGTTAACTGACTCCTAGCTGGGGACATAACTGGAGCAAGGAGTCATGAGTCCCAATCCCAAAAAAGTGGATCCCTCCTAGAAGTGGTTATGAGCCAGTCATACAAGTGTGGGAAAACGGAGAACAGCAGTCTCTCGGTGTAATTCTCTATGTCCGTCTTATGTGACGGCTAATCAGACTTGGGGGTGCAGAGGTAAATGCTACCGAAATACCTCCAGTATGTGTCCATCGGGCAAAAGCTCAGGAGGAATGCAAGGGTTTATAGGAAAAGGGACCTCAACACCCTTGATTCTGCAGTGTGTCTCTGCCAGTGGAGGTGACATCTGTTGGAGAGGATCTGCCTCCTTAATTGTCTCTTTCCACCCTTCTGGTTGCAGGAAAACGTCCTCTGGGGGGAGGAAAGAGAACATCCATGGCAGAGTTTTACCCTCTTTTTAATTTCTGGAGAGAGTTTCTTTGACCTTAAGTCAAAAAAGTAGTACTGTGAATAAATCATGAACGAACCACCATGGTCATCCAAAAACTAATTCCTTTTGAAAGAAAAATCAAGAGTTTTTGGATGTCTATGGTGGTTCGTTTGTAATTTATTCACAGTACTGCTCTTTCTATCATGGAACACCTTCAGCTGCTAACAGGATTGTTTTGGACTAAGTCGAAAAAGGGATGGACCCACCACATTCAAAAAGGACACCACCTCACAATTCAAACTCCCTCAAATCCCATCTCCTTAGTATATGGTTATGCCCTTGCATCACAATCATACCCTCACTGCTTTCATCTCTCACTTTCTAACTCACTTTAACCCTCCATAGTCAATAACTCAGCCAGTTCCTCTGCTACACCTGCAGGGCATCAGCTCCTCTGCTTAGGCAGAACAGTATACACCTGCACGTTAATTGTAATATGAATGTCTAATTGTTGGCTGTTGGAAATGCTTGACATTTCTTCTCGTGATGACTGTACAAGCACTGTATTTAACTGTTACCACCATTCTCTATAGTTTCTTTTTATTTCTCTTGTTATTGCTCATCACTTTTGTTTCTCTAATATGTTTCATCTTTATATTGTTCACTTTATATGTTGTATCTTTTTGTTAAACTAATTGCCGGAGCTTTTCTCCCTGGGCCTCTGCTGTAAATGGACCTGGTCCAGTCAGAACTTCCTGGTTAAATGTAAATTGAAATAAAATAAAAATAATAAAAATCTTGAAACTGTGTAATTGGAAAAAATGCACCCAGGCACCTCAGCATATAGCAATGCCAGTTCCTGCCACTCGAGGTATCATCAGCCACATTTAGTAACACCTACGTGGACACATTGGATAGAGACTGTAGGGTAGCCAACTAAGTCCACCATTTTATGGACGTCTGCAGGTAGGGCACCCAAAAGCAACTTGGCGAGTTCCTTGTTTAAGTCTCTCTGGAATCTTGTTTGGTGAACTAAATTCAGGGAATACAGTGAAACTTTAAAGAAGCATAGACTCGCTTCCAAATCTGGTCAAAGATTTAGACTTGCTGTTATGGGTATGGACAGCCAAACTTTCCTTCGACAGCTCCTTCATAGTGGCTGCTGCTGCTACCATGAAGGTATTTAAGGGGGGACCCCAGCTCCAGTGAAGCATATCAATAGGGCTAACAAAGAGCTTGCTGAACTTGCATGGTATTAGTCCAGCCATGTCCATATCCTTCCATGACTGCTGTGAGGCCAAATCAATGATCAATTAGATCATCAGTGGGAAGGATCATCCAAGGAAGTATACAGGCCAGCCCCAAAAGCCATGAGGAATACAGACTCCTGCTGGGAGAATTAATTGGTGGACCAAACCTCATGTTCTCAATTCTAGGATGCCCCCAATGGGGATGTCTTCCAAGGGGAATCTTTAGAAACCCTCTCCTTCCTTGAAATCAGTATGTTTCAGTTTAATTTCTTCAAGTCTTTTGGGTTTCTAATACCATGATGGGAATGGACTTAATTCCTTAGACAGTGTACAATTCAAGTTCATGAAATTAGTATTGTTTCAATCTCTGATGTTAGTTAAAAGTGCTCTCACAGCACCCGCAAAGTGCCCAGAACTTCTCCTGCAATTCATAAGCAGTTACATGTATCAGCAGCAAATCTAAATACAACTCTAAATTCCTTTTTAGACACCCCCACTGCTCCAACTACTACTGGAACTGTCTTGGTATCCCTCTCCTTCCATACTGTCCTTGTTTCTGCCTGCAAATCCTGCCATTCTATGACAATCTCTCTCTGTATGCAATCACTGGGTGTAAGAAATTTCAATGACCAATGCTACTTTAGTCTTCTTTTCATGGACTACTGTAGCTGGTCTATTTCCAATGCTTTGCAGCTACTTCAATACTGTAATATTTACATAATCCCCATCACAATAGTCTTGGCAGCTGGCAACAAGATGTACGACCGTTTCCAATCCTGTTTTACAAAACCTGCATATGTCTGTTTCTCAGACATGCTCAATGGACTTTGTAAACTATTGAGTACATAGTCCACTATCCTGGGCAGCCATTACCATCCTATTGTCTTTTGCTTTAAATTCACTTCTTAACCATTCTGGATCAACAGGAAGTTGTTCTATGACTTTCCTGTACCTGCAACTATATTTATACGTTTTCCAAATTTCCTGCCTTCTCATCTGAGCTTTCGTCTTATATTTTGTTTTTTTTTTTTGGCACATTCAGTTGCTGCCTGGTTCTGGTCTACGTCTGGTTTGATTTCCATTCCCACTTGACATCAACATTCTTCTGTTATACTAAGTATGGAAGTGATCTTGCTTATTCTCTTCTCATTTTAAAACAGACTATGAAATTAGTGAGGTCAGCGCATATGTATGCAGTCCTACAATTGCAGATACACACGTTATCAATTCTGAGGCCCACACCTCCTTCAGAGAGAGGGATATATAATCTCGGTATACACTGACATTTAATCATTTGATAAGCATGAGACATTTTTTCTTGTTTTCCTATCAAACACCTTTTGGGGCAAGTCAATCACTCCAAAACTGTGTTAGAACAGGAACAGCAAATCAGTTTACAGCTTGGACTTTACTCTTAGATGTCAGGGCTGTTTTCAACATTGATTTTAGTCTTCAAAAATATTATTTACCGAGTTTTGTTCGTATTTGCTCATGTTTTATTGTAGAGCCTTCATCAATTCCCAAATATTTATACATTCTCCCTCATCCTCAAGTTCTTATGTCACATTCCTCTCCCAGACTGATTTTCTTAACGCTCCAGCTTTCCTGTTTAAATATTGCTTTTTCTCATTTATCAAAACCAAATGACATTCTTATACAAGGACAACTTCTAGTTGTGCTTTCAAGCGCCTTATGTGATGAGCTATACCGTTTTAACTCATTCACAAAAAGATGAAAACTTTGTTATCTGGGAGCCAAACACTAATCACGACCTAATCTTAAGTAGACAGCTTAATGAGTTAAGGGCAACAAGAGAGCAGCGGAGACAGAGTCCCACACAGGAATATCTTATGGGAGGGACTCCTGAAGGGAGTCCAGATGCCTCCTTTTACAAGCCCATTTCCTCTGTTCCTCTACAGTGGAAAGCTCTGGGGAAGGCTTGGAAGCAGAAGGGGAACTCACTTAAGGACTCAGACGGCCCCTTTCAAGCAGGACGATAAAGAGGGGACTGAAAAAGCTAAGGGAATAAAGATGTAGCCAAGTGTGAACTGCAGACCTTCCCCCACAGATCTAGACAGAACCTTTTGGAAGGCCTAATTTGAAACCAGCCTCATAGAGGGTGCTCTAGAATCCTAAGAATTCAAGAGAGGAACTTTCCAAGAACTGATCAAACTCTGCTACAAAGCAGACACTGGAGCTAAGTCATATTAAGCCAGAGCACCTATGGAAAGAGGCAAATGCTGTGGAGTCAACCTCAACTACTGGGAATCTACTCTGATGTCGTAGCTCACAGATCTGTCACGATCAGATGCCACTGAAGTCAAGCAGGAAAGGAACATGGTCTGAGTCCAGGCCAAAGAAGCTATTGACCCCAATGAGGACAGCCCACTGGCAACACACTGCTTCTTAGCCAGTGGATCCAAAGGAGAAACCAAACTGAGTTCATCAGGGCCGGGCCCAGCACTGCTGCAGTGGGAGGTGCAGGGAGAACTCCCTTCTGGAACTGGGTCCTCAAAAAAAACCTGCATCATGTTACTGAACCAGGCTTCAGACAAGCTTCTTGAAGATTGAATGGACCTGAAAGAGGATTCCTCCATGCCCATCTGGTTGCATTGTTCCTGAAAATTCAGGGAGTGGAGCTGGGATCCGACTGGCCAGTTGGCTCTGCACAGAGAATCCTGGGAAGAGAAGACCAGAATATGTATCAGCTCTGAGAAAGTAACCAGATACGACAATCTCAGAAACTTAGTAGCTGGACCCATAGGTCTCGAAGGCTTAGATCTTTTTCAAAGCCTTAACTTTATTTTGGTCTTTTTCCTTTTATCCATCTTTTTCCTTTATATTTAGGAAACTTGGGCTTGTCCCCCAGATTCCAAGCTAAAGGGGAAGCCAGAAGTAGAAAGGGCCAACTCTTCCACTGTGGGCAAGAAGCATCTTTCACTAATTTCATCTGTCAGATAAGGCTCTTGTCCCAAAGGAAGCATAGGATGAACAATCATCATCAAGATGAGCCACCCTCAGAGTGAGGACTCTGGGTGAAATCTTGCTGCATGCATAAGATGCACTTTTTAAACCTCTAAGCCTGGTTACTCATGATGGTGTACCTCAAAATACTGAGCATACAGTCAACACACAGAAAATAAGTTAACCAGCTTAAAAGTGGAAAAAAATAAAACTATATACTAAGAAAAAGTGCATCAGAGATACTATAATCCCCCAAAAGTGCAGTTGTGTACACTTACCATAAATGTAGATGTTAGAGTGTATTCACTGTTGGAGTCATTACATTTGGGTAATCTGCTGGCAGGTTGCCCTCAGTCGGCCTGAATAACAACGTCTTGGGTCCTGCGTCAGATGCTGTCTCCTCTTCCATGACGTCAGGTCGTCAGAGGTATAAAACATGCAGCAGATGCCATTTTAATCAGTTTTTCTTGCCCCAGATGTCAGGTGCCCCCCCCAAATGGGAAGCAAAAAAAAAAATAAATGTTTATATATATATATATATATATATATATATATATATATATATATATATATATATATGCACACACATACGCATGTATTTTAGAACACAAAAACAATTACCTTCAACTAAAAGAAAATACACCACAAAGGCTTTTGAACATAGTGAAGGAAAGTATAATAAGAGAAGGGGGCTGGCAGGTGGGTAACCCGGACTGCAACAGTGAAAACACTCTAATATCTACATTTATGGTTTTAAGTGTACACAAGTGTATTATGCTCTTAGTGTTTCACTGTTGCAGTCATTACATTTGGGTAGAATCCCAAAGCTATGGATGGGAGGATGGAATTAAACAGCATTAGGAGCAGCTATAAGGCCCTGCAGGACTGCAGTGGCAAAGCCTGCACTGCATTTAGAAAAGAGAGGTAAATGGTAATGTTTTGTGAATGCATGAACTAAGCTCCAAGTAGCAGCTTCTAGAAAGTCTCTGGGAGGAACCCCTCTGAGAAAGGCTGCAGAAGTAGAAGCAGCCCTGGTGGAATGGGATCTGATCCACTTGGGCACAGGTTTACCATGGTGCATGTAGCAGAAACGAGTACAATGGCTTTTATCCATTTTGAAATAGTATGCTTTTATATAGCCTTCCCCTCTGTTCCTGCAGCAAATGCCAAAAGTAGTTGCTCAGACTTTCTTAGAGATTTTGTCCTGTTTAAGTAGAATCTTAGTTGTCCGTGTACATCCAATGAATGCAGAATTCTCTCCCCCTTGTTCTGCGGATTTGGGAAAAAAGTTGGCAGCTGAAGGGTCTGGTTAGCCACACTGGATACCACTTTAGGCATAAAAGAAGGATTGGTCCTGAGGGCCACCCTGTCCGGGTAAAAGATAATGAAAGGCTCCACTGCCATGAGAGCCTGTAACCCTTCTAGGTGAAGTGACGGCTAAAAGAAAGGCTGACTTCCAAGAAAGAAATTTTTATATCCACAGTAGCAGCTGGTTCAAAAGGAGGTAGAGCGAGTTTTTCCAGCACAAAACTGGGGTCCCATGCAGGAGTCTGTGCTCTCCTGGGAGGTCTTAAATTTTTTGCCCCTCTGAGGTACTGCTTTAGCAGGGGATGAGAAAAGAGTGGAGGCTCTGTGTTGTAATGAGCAGAGATGGCAGAGGCATGGATTTTTACTGAAGAAAAAGTATCTCAGTTAAATACTGCAAAATCTGAGGAATATCGGGCTTTGCCGTGTTTATTCCTTGTGCTTGGTTCCAAGCACAGAATCTCTTCCATTTATCAGCATAAGATTTTCTAGTTCTAGGCCTTCTAGCCTCCAAAATGACATCCATCACGGGTTTACTGAGAGATGTAATTAGTGAAATTAGTTGATTAGCCATGCTGCAAGATTCAGAGTTTGGAGCAGAGTGTGCAGAATTTGACAGTTCTGCTGAGACAACAGATGAGGTGTTTGAGGCAAGTACCACGGAGTAAGGTGTGACATATTCCTTAGAAGTGGGTACCAGTGTTGGCAAGGCAAGTCCAGAGCAATCAATCATTTTTGTTTTTTCCTAACTTAAGACCTTGGAGAGTAGAGCCAGAGGGGGAAAGGCATAGACTGATAGGTTTTTCCAGTGAAGGATACAGCATCCAATTACCATGCTTTTTTGTGATGAGTTCTTGAGCAGAATTTGTCCAACTGATAGTTTTGGAGAGGGGCAAATAGATCTATGTCTGGGGCTCCCCCATTTCTGTGTTAACATGCTGAAGATTTGTGGATCTAGTTTCCACTCGTGTGGGTCCATAAGATTTCTGGTTAGGTCTGCCAAAGTATTTTGCTTTCCTGGCAGGAAATGAGCTTGAAGATGTATTTGGTAAGTCAAGGCTGTGTTCCACAAGGCCATGGCTAGTCTGCAAAGGGGGTAGGAATGTGTACCCCCCTGCTTATGTACCACATAACTGTGGTGTTGTCGGTCTTTATCAGTAGTTGTCCTGGATGAAGGGAGTCCTTGAAGGCTGTCAGGGCATTCTGTACAGCTAGCATTTCTTGCTGGTTGATATGTAGATGCATTTGATTTGGACTCCATTCGCCCTGAATGCATCTCCCTGCCAGATGGGCCCCCCCCAAGCTTAGTCTGATGCGGCTGTAGTCAGGGTTTGGGTGGCAGGGGGTAGAATGAATGACAGTCCCTTGTTTTGGTGAAACGTCTCTGCCCACCAAAGGAACTCCTGTTGCAGGCATGGAATGAGAGGAATCATTGTTTCCAGGCTGTGACAATGTTGACTCCATAAGCTTTTTAGGTACCACTGAAGTTTCCTCATATGCAGTCTTGCATATGGAATTAGTAGAATGCAGGATGCCATAAACCCCAAAGCCTGCAGAATTTGTCTTGCAGACAGCTGGGTTTTTGTAGCCACTTGTTTGAAGTGTGTTGCCAATTGAATTTGTTTGTCTGGCGTGAGGTAAGCCATCTGGGCAGTTGTATTCAAGCTTGCACCCAGGAATGTAACTTGAGAGGGTACCAGTTGTGATTTATTTTCGTTTATGCTGCACCCTAGGCATGTTACAAGCCTTTTTATAAAAGCCAGATGTTGGAGTGTCCTTGTCCTCTGCCTGAATGAGAATCGTCCAGATATGGATAAATTTGAATGTTTGTCTGCAAAATGCAATTACTGGTGCCAGGCACTTTGTGAAGACTCTGGGCACAGTAGATAAACCAAAGGGCAGTGCACATTATTGGTAATGCAAACAGCCTGCTTTGAAGCGGAGGTATCTTCTGCAAGACTCCCTGATTGGGACATGCAGGTATGCCTCTTAAATCTAGAGTTACCAACCAGGCACTCTTTCCTGGAATAGGCAGTAGCTGTTGTAGTGTCAGCATCTTGAATTTTGGAATGTCCAGGAAAGTATTCAGAATGGATAAGTCCGGAATTGGAAGCCATGATTTGTCTTTTCTGGGTACCAGGAAAAGTCTTGAATAAAATCCTTGTCCTTTTTCCTTTTCTGGTACTGGTTGAATATCCCCCATATCCATGAGGGATAAGACTTGTTTCTGGGCCTCTCACCACTGATTTGGTGGCAGATCTGGCCATCTGTTTGGAATTGGCAATGTGGGGAAATGAAATCTGTACCCCCTGGGATGCTATATTTAAGACCAACTTGTCCTGGGTAATTAGATGCCAATTTTGAGCATGAAGTGCTAGTTTCCCCCCCAAAGGGGCTGCCAAAAGATAAGTGCTTGGAGATGGCAGAGGAAAGTCATTGCGACTGTTTACTGTAGGGTGGTGCTTTGCTACCTCCTGATTTGGAGGTGGAGGTGCCCCATTGTTTTGTCCTGTTAGATCCTTGTGACTGACACCTGGAGTCTTTGGAGCGTCTGGGTTTGACCTGAGCAGCTGTTTGACATTGGAAAGGACAAATTCTTAGTAGGCCAGTGCCTACTGAAACTGGGTGGTTGCACTTGCAAGAAATCTTTTACAGTTTGCATAAATTTAGCTTTGTCCTCCAGCTTTAAAACCTCTTCTGCCGTATTACCAAACAGACTGCCCTGCTGTAAAGGCGCATCCATTAATTTAGCTTTAACATGATCAGGCAGATTTTGCTCCTTGAGCCAAGCATGCATTCTTATCACAGATCCAGTTACAGAGGCCCTGCAAGAGGCCTCCAAGGAATCAAAACCACATTGCAAAGTATGCTTTCCAACTTGTTCAGCTGAATGCAGTAAGTCCTGTAACTCTATTTTCCACACAATCAGAAATAATAATTTTCTGTTTCAGTAAGCCCATAACATGCTGTTGATTTTTAAGCATATGAAATTGTCAGTTTAAAGCTGCGACTGTCAGGGTTGCAAAGGTATAAAACTTCTTACCCCATCTATCCAGCGCCCTGGAGTCTCTATCTGAAGAGGTAGGATTTTTGGCTGTAGAAGCCTGAGCACCCTTGGGACCCTGAGAAATGGTTTCAGGGTCAGCAGCAGGATTTTTTAAAAGAAATTTGTGGGAGTCAGGAACCCTGTAATAACTTGTCTGGCTTACTAGGAGCCAGAGGCAAGGAATCAGGAGCCATGCTGGATTCTGAGACAACATCATCAACAATGTCTAAAACAGGAGGTATAGCCAAAGGCCTATGCTTAGGAAGAAAATCCCTAAGCTTCTTTTTGGATTCTGAAAAGTCCTGACTCTCCCAATGAAAGTGTCACCTTAAAGTATGCAAAGACTCTCCAAAAGAAAAATCCTCAGGATGAGAAGCAGAAGGGATGGATTCCTCTGCATCATAGTCCTCATAAGGTCGTCCAGAAAAATCCTGATCAGAAGAGAAATCAGAAGAAATGGACCTGGTCTGAAGATTCATAATCAGTGCCTTGCCTAGGCCACTTAAAAGGGGAGGGTTGGGATGCCCTGATCAAGTTAATTAAATCCTCAGCCATTTTGATCACTTGCTTTTCAGGCATAGGGGCCTGAGCACATGGCTCATGGGTCAGTTTTTTAGACCTAGAAGTAGGTTTTGGCCTTGTTTTTGATGATGGCGTCAGTTTAATATACAAATGTTGAGGCCTGAAAACACCCTCAGAAGCCGGTGCCTGGTCAGCGGCTCCAGACCCATCCAAGGGAGAGACATCCGCAGGTTCAATGGAGTATCTCGCGGCATACCAGACTACGAAAGGGTCTCGGTAGAGGCCTGCGACTCAAAAGCGGGCATCAGGAGCTGCGAAAGCACCCGAGTACTGGAACCATTAACTGGCTTAGGAGAAGCTTTGTCAGTTTTGGATCTTAACGGTCTGTCTCTATCTTTTTCCTTGCGTTTTTTGTGAATTCCGGTAGTCGGATTGCTGACTGATGACATTTCAAGATAGTTAAATCTTGAATTAAAGTACTTAGAAGCAAAAATATACAAACGCTTAATAGTGCATTGGTTAAATTTAGTACAAAACTGACAGCAAGGCACGTTGTGATCAGGGCCTAGGCAAGGAATACAGTACAAATGAAAATCCTTATGAGGTATTTGCTTCCCACAAGTAATACAATTATTAACTTTTACTGACACTGTTAAGGAGCAAGAAAAAGTTTCCCTAAAGGGGTACAAGTTTGAAGACCTTGGTTCTGAAACCCGAAAACGAAAATTTCAGGAGTTGGCCGACCGGCACTTGTGAACTGCTTCTGCTTCGGGCACTGCACGGCAAGACTGATTAAAATGGCGTCAGCTGCATGTTTTATACCCCTGACGACCTGACGTCATGGAAGAGGAGACGGCAACAGACACAGGACCCGAGACTTTGTTATTCAGGCCAACTGAGGGCAACCTGCCAGCAGATTACCCAAATGTAATGACTGCAACAGTGAAACACGAAGAACATCAGGGAAAATAGATTTAGTGCAAACTTCACCTCCCTCTCACCTTCAAAATAGCCCACAACAATACCAGAAAAGTGTAGTGTCCTGGATATCACTGAAGCACAGGTGAAAACAGCCCTATCAAAAGCCAAAAACAAAGCATCAATGGGGCTAGATGGTGTAGCAGGCTGCGTCTTGCACGAACTACAGAACAAACTAACCCCCCACCTAAATAACGCTGTTCGACCTCAGCCTCTCCACAGGCCACGTACCTGTAGAATGGCGCACAGCAATGGTTATTCTGCTCCACAAAGGAGGGGCCACAGCTGACCCTGGTAACTATCACCCCATAAGCCTGACTAGTCTGGTCTGCAAGGCTATGGAGCACATCATCATCATCATGGAACTCATTAACAAAAACAATGGGAACCTCCAAACACTTGACCGGACCCAGTTCGGCTTTCTTTAGGGCAGATCATGCCTACTAAACCTGGTTGACTTCTTCGAGACAGTCACCAAGGCCACAGACGAGGGAAAGGTGGTTCACATAGCCTACCTTGATTTCGTCAAGACGTTAGACACCATTCCTCACTCGGGTATTATAGAACAACTTAAAATCCTGATCATAAACCCCTACGTCACAAGATGGGTTGCCACCTGGCTTACAGACAGAACTCGCACAGTAAGAATAGCGGGTGCCAGGTCTGACTCTAAACCAGTCACAAGTGGTGTCCCACAAGGCTTGGTTCTGGGACCCCTACTGTTCGGCATATATTTCTCAGAAGTACAGGCAAACACAGGACTATGGCTAACCAAGTTTGCCGATGACTGCAAACTGGAAGCCATAACAGACTCTCTGGCGGACACGGACAGCCTTCACAAAGGTCTTACTGAGACAGACACCTGGTGTCAAAGTCATGGCCTCGAGCTAAATGCCAAAAAATGCATAGTCATCCCATTTGGGAAAAACAAAACACTCACGAATTATCACATAGGTGGCAGCCCCCTTAATACAGAAGAGGTAATAAGAGATCCGGGGACCCAGGTAGATAGTAATCTCTCCTTTGACAATCATATTGCCAAAGTAGTTAGGAAATCCTTCTATGCAGCCCATCCAATTACTAAGGGGTTCGCATCTAGAAATAAAGAGGTTATAGTACCCCTCTACTCATCAGACCCATCATAGAGTACAATGCCCCATTTGGGATTTACCTCAAAAGACACTTCCAACACCTGGAAAGACCACAAAAGCACCTCACTAAGAGGATTACTGGCCTCAAACTTATGTCCCATGCAGCCCGACTGAAAAAAACTCTGGCTGTACTCAGTGGCATATTGCTTACTCAGAGGTGATCTCTGCCTGACTTACAAAGCCATGTCCAACTCAGAATTGATGGACATGCTCCACCTAAAGAAATCCAAGTCACTGCGAGCCACGTGTTCTAATGAGCTAAACCTCGCAACAATGAATAGAACATGCTGTAGGGATAGATTCCAGTCACAGACACTCCCCATGCTTTGGAACAAAATTACTAACTACATTAGGCAGAGCCCCCCACTAACACTCTTCAAGAGAAGCCTTGACGAGTGGATGGGTAAAAGAAAATACACAACTGGGATCACTTCATTGGCTCCGCTTGACAGATGCTCAGTTAAATCAATGGTGAGGTAAAAAACAACACTCTGGCTAGGCTTATAAATGCCGTCGGGCAGATAGCCTAGCACCTACCTATGAACCTATAAAAAAAGAACTAGTCTCCAAAAAACTATCCACACAATGAAATAAAATACACATCTAATGAGGGGCAAATAAGATCTGGGCTACTGTATGGACTGAAGGCAATTATCAGTAGAGGGGAGGAGCCGAAGCCCTGCATCTGATAATCTAAAAGTTGCTGACTTCAGATTAGATATACCCATTTACTTAGGCAGATAAGAAAAGGAAACATCAGGATCCAACATATACCTAGGTCATCTGTGGAGCCTACATTTAATGTTACAGGCTTTGATAAAACCTCCACTTCAACCAGCATTTACAACTCTAATGAAATTCCTTTCGTGCAAGACTGTTTCTTGGGGCCACAACTTCTACAAGAAAGCTGTCGGCGCTTCAAGCATTCTCTTCAGTAGTACAGAATAGTGTATGAATTTACCATAACCTTAGATGTCCTCTTCCATGATGCAGTATTCATAAAGGAAAGTTGTGTAAAATCTTACTATAACCATAGATGTCCTTCTCTTCCATGTTGCAGTATTCTACTTGTGGGTTTACCCTTTTTCCTTCCAATTCATCCGGCCAGGTTTCCAGAAATTCAGTCCCTCTTGGCGCGGACATCTGACACTGCAGCAGGTACGTGGGCCATAGACCTTATTCCTTGGTCTACCCATAAATTTACTGTCTTTATTAGTAGGCTAGAGGGCAGTAGAAGGTAGATGCCCGGTTCTCTTATCTGCAGAGACTTCAAAAGCAGCAGGGTCTGCTGGTAGGTTTCTAAAAAGGAACACTGTGTCCTGTGGGACCTTATAAAAATGGTCAGGACATTTAGATGCTGGTGGCTGTGAATCTGGTGTCAGAGATGGCTAAGAAAGCATCCTGGAGGGCAGGAAGCAAAATAGGTACAGCTTAAGGGGATGACTGTTCTATTTGAAGCTGGTCAAAATGTTTTCTTACTATCAGAGACCTCCGAGGCCTGCCATTTAAAATGTTCCCTCATGAGGGAGATGGTATCACCAAAGGTGAAGTCTTCCCCAGGGGACTCTCTGGGGTGATGGGATCCTCTTCCTCTGCAGTAATAAAGTCCTTGGCTGAATCAATTTGAGACTTGTAGGTCACAGAATCTTCATCTGAGGCGAGATCTTCCTTGGATGCAAGTAAAGGAAGCCCTGTAGGAGACACAGTTGGTCGCTGTTGTGTCTGTAGGGCCTGGAATGCCTTAAACAGACATGAAGAGAAAAATTCCCAACCTGGGGCAGGTTGAGATTCTGTGGGTCTTGCTTTATGTTTTCTCTTCATTGGAATAGATGGCAGAGTAAGAGAGGGAGCCGACATCTGGGTGGATGGAGGAACAAGAGCAGGGCCCTCCAACTGAACGATCATGGTTCCCCTCAGACATCAGGATCTGATAGCTGATTTGCCTCAGCAAACATACTAGAGCTTTCCACCAGTCCAACTTCCATCGTGGTCCCTGGGCCTAGCAAGAAACAGGGGTCTGAAGAGATCCTGGCCTTTCATCAGTCTCAAGAATCTCCCCTTACACCCGAGGCGCAGCATGGGAATAGGGCCATGGCATTTTTACAACGGCTCTTTGGATAGGCCTGCTCCTCCCTCCATACAGAGCGCAAGATATCCGAGCCTCTGACTTTCCAGGTAAAGCTTAAGTGGGGCCAATCTGCTGCGAAGGGTTTTTGGAACGAAAGATTTGCAAATATGGCAGGACGTACGGTGATGGGCCTCACCTAAACAGAATATGCACTTATGAGAGTCCTTGTGAGGAATTTGTTTCCCAAAAGCACACTTCCCCTTTCTAGTGGACATGTACGTATAGTAAAAACCAAAGACAATGAAAACCCCACAAGATACTTCTCTGTAGCAGACGTCTGAAATAGTAATTTGCTTTCCGAACTGGAGTCAGACATTCACTGTGGCAGAAATATTCTGCAGAAGGTACATGCAGACATTACTTTTATACCCTACGTCAGTTTATAGCCCTGGCGCAGGATGTCACACGTACCCTCCTGAAGCAAAACTTTGGTATACTGGCCAGAAGTCAGCGCTGCAGACAGCAACCTCCCTACTGTTATGAATACTGCAACATGTGAATAGGACATCTTATTTGGTCTTCCCCAAAGTTTCTCTCCATACAAATCCATCATTTGTCAAAAGTGGCTTCTGAGGAAACCATATTGCAGACCATCCACTTACAAGTACTTCTCCAGAACTATATCAACAAAGGAGTATATTCTCCATCCTCTGGATGTTCACTGCAGTTTTACCCTCAAGTCCAAAGCCTTCAGAAAAGATTTGCAGCTTTTAATTTTCTTTACAGTTAATAAGCTTGATTGCAGTGTCTATTCTTTTCAGGTGACCTTCAAATTGCATTTCCTATGTATTCTCTACACAGTCTCCCTTAGTCAGCTAGAATTAAAGCTCATTCTACTAAATCAGTGGCTACCTCCACAGCCTTTTTCAGATTTTCCTCAAGAGATGAAATCTGTGCAGATGCAATCTGGTCATCAATGCACACTTTCATCAAGTGACACAAATGGGATTCCATCTCCATGGGTAGGGCTTCCTTTGGAGCCTACATCTTTAACAGTCACCCATCACAATGCCATTTAACTTTTCACGTAGCTTGGGATTCTAACCCACAAGTTAGATGACACTGACTAAATAACTAGAACACCAAAGTTATATACTTACTATAACAATGAATCCTTTCATTCATGTCCATACAATACAACCACCCTCCCTCTGTTCCCAATACTGCTGTCATTTGCAGGACCTGAAGGATATTTACACACACACACATCCTAACGCAGGGCTCCTCATACTGGACATTAAACATCTGTATGAACGCTTTTAAAACAATGAGCTATGCTTACGGCAGTGGTCAGACAGTTATGAGGAATGGCCAAAGCCTGGTAGTGGTCAGAGTGAGTAGTTTCAAGCTGTGATAGGAAGGATTGAGAATGTACCTAGCTGAATAACAGACTAGAAAGTGCAGAGTTGAGCTAATTTATTATTTGAAAATATATTATCTGCAACATTTAAACACAAGTACTCCAGAAGAATAACTTTTTTCAGGAGCGTTTAGTCAGAGTATTAAGGAGTTGATCACTCATCTATCAAAATTAACAGAGGCTTTATAGCGAACTGTGTTGGAGGAAGCCTTCTAGCTTAGCAGTGGGAATGGTAAGCACTAGGTAGTCTATCTACAGCAAGATCCAAATCCAAATTCTTAGTTTTAGCACTTGAATTTGCTTATTCGTACCCAGCACTTGTTCAGAACATGTTGTAAGCACTAAATAAGCTACAAACTACTACAGCACTAAGCCTTCCTAATTACTTGGAGGAAAACAGTTTTTGTAGTTACTTTCCTCACTTGCTTGGAGAAAAAAAAACAGCTCTTGTACTCACAATCCTAGAGGAAAATAGCTTTTTATTCAAGCATGTCCAAGGGTCAGCTCCCAGTGTTCTTTCCTGTCTATCTGATAAATCTGGGCATCTCAGGGCAATGTAGCAATTGCCTCATGTACAGAGACAACCCTCTCCTCTTACCACCCAACATTATAACCTGTGAGAGATGCACTTATCTAGCCAAACTGGAGGTAAAGCCATCTCAAACCAAGACTGAACTCGACAGTCAAGAGTAGGTAAACACTTGCACCACACACATCACATAGTCCAAACCTACACCACTCACGGAGGCTCTCAATAATAATCTGCTCAAGCAAGAGAGACCTCTAAAGCAGAAACACATGCAAACCCCCCCCCCCACTAACACAACCCAAATGACAAGCCCACAGACTCGGTGTGCCAGGCAACCACAGCCCATAAGGCAAAACAATGTACTCAAAACACTAGTCATAGGTGACTCTATAGGTCAGGCACACTGATGTCCCCACTCACCAGGCTAAACAAGAAAGATGCTGTCAGCTGCCTGTCGGGTGCCAGGATCCACCACATAACCCACGCACTCAGCTCACTCCACAAGTACAAATATGACTCCATGATTGTCCATGTTGGTGTGAACGACCCGAGACGTACCTCCCTGGACTACATGAAAAGACACAGAGCTCTCCGATCTTGTAGCCCAGGTAGCTATGACCCTAGCCCTGAGAAGCATCCTGCCACTGCAATACAAGGACAAAATGATCTACTTCAACAATTGGCTAAGCTTCTGGTGTCATTCTAAGGGGATCCAGTACTGTCTGCCTGGGACGACATGGTAGACAGATCACGATGCTTTGCTAGAGATGGCCTGCACCTGTCACCCCTGGGATTCCAGATACAGGCAAAGGCTCTTGCCACCCCTATAGTGCCTTTTTTAGGCAAAGTTCAAATGACAAATTCACCACCGTAACTGGAACAGGCAAGCAAAAACGGAGGGTAATGCTACTCAATATGTTAGAAGTCTAAATCTCAAAATGCACTCACTTGAAGCACTCCTTAAAATGGAGAAAACAAATATCTGTACAGTGACTGAGACCTGGTTCAAGGCTCCAGAGAGCACCCCTGCATTACCAGGCTATAACTCATACCGCACTTTTCAGCCATCTAACGTGGACCAGAACACCAAAGGAAGAGGTGTGCCCAAATTCATTAAGGATATCCGCACCTCCAGGCTAGTTGCTCAGCATAATTTATCTGAGGTTATCCAAGTGCAAATAACTCTGGGCAAAACTGCAATCTAAATTGTAGATTGCTACAGATCCCCCACCAAGCCCCAGGATTCCCACTCCTCTTTTCTTGATATACTGGAAAATATTAGGGTTCAACCAAACACCCCAATACTGGGAGATTTCAAGTACCTCACCATTAACTGGAAAAACTACTCGTGTACCAAACTCCTTCGGTAAGCGCTTTCTGGAATTCATAAATTCCAATGTCCTTGATCAACCTAATCACACACTCACCAAGGGCAAGAATATCCTAAACCTAGTCATTACCAACATGATTGACCGGTGTTCCACACCTGAAGTCAACTCCTCGTTGGTCAGATCCAACCATAAACTGATCACCCTAGATATCCACATCCCGTCCCGAACCCCCATTAAGGAAACAATGGCATAAAATTTCTCCAAAGCCAACTTCATGCTTCTTAAGACAGAGTTGGCGAACTTCATGACACCCATGGAGATGGACAATACAGTTATGACTGCTGAATCCTACACAAATGCACTCTAAGCACTTACGAGTGCATGGATTGTGATATCCCAAACAGAATGATGCTATCCTCCAAAAAAAGGAAGCCAATCTGGTGGCCCCCTGCCATAAACAAATTACAACAGAAGGAAGAAACTGCTGCAAAAGAGTAAAATTCCATGAGTGGAGGAGCTCTCTGGTCAGCCTCAGTAAGAAGCTGAGATCCCTTATAAGATCCTCCAAAGCTAGCTACGAAAACAAGATAGCCACGGATTCTAAAGACAACCACAAAGCAATCTACAACTATGTCAAGAATCTCAATGGTAACACCCAAATCTGCTCTGAGTTACAGCAAAATGGCACAAAAATTACAGAACCAACTGATGTTGTCAACATCCTGGCAGATAGGTTCAGTGCTAACTTTACCCCCACCCCCTCACCCCCTAAAGGGCCCATATCTATGCAGGAAGAATGCAGAGTCCCTGTAAGCACAACTACACAGGTAAAAAGAAGCACACTCTAAAGCCAAAAACACAGCATCCATGGGACCAGACAACATCCCAGGCTGCTTTTTAAATGAACTTCAGAATTAACTGACTCCCCAACTAAGCACCATGTTCAATCCTAGCATCATGTCAGGCTTTGTGCCCACTGAATGGCGCACAGCAACAGTTATCCCACTCCACAAAGGGAGAGCCACCATTGATCCTGGGAACTATTGCCCTATTAGCCTGACTAGCCTGGTCTGCAAGGCCATGGAACGTATCATGGAATTCATAAACAAAGACATTTGTAACCTCCAAACTCTGGACCCCACCCAGTTTGGGTTTCTGAAAGGCAGATCAAGCCTCCTGAACCTGGTCGACTTCTTTGAGGCAGTCACCAAGGCCATAGACTAGGGTAAAGGGGTTCCACACAGCCTATCTTGACCTCGCCAAGGCTTTCAACACCATCCCCCATTCTGGAATTACAGCTAAACTCAATAACCTAAGTATAAATCCCTATGTCACAAGATTGGTTGCCAACTGGCTCACTGACAGAACCCACACTGTAAAAGTTGCAGACTCCAAATCTGACTTCAAACCAGTGACAAGTGGAGTAACACAGGGTTCAGTCTTTGGACCTCTCCTGTTTGGTATCTACTTCTCTTAAGTACAGGCTAACAAAGAAGGCCTCTGACTAATGAAGTTCTCAGATGACTGCAAACTAGGAGCTAAAGTCGAATCCCCAAATAATGTGGACATCCTACAAAAGGGCCTCACTGAGACAGATGCCTGGTGTCAGAGCCATAGCCTCAAGCTCAATGCCAAAAAGTGCATTGTTATCCTCTTTGGTAAAAACTCTGTACCCATGAACTACCATGTAGATGGCAGCATTAACGCTGTGTGTGTGATAAGAGACCTTAGGACCCAGGTGGACAGTAGTCTCTCCTTTGACAATCACATTGCCACAGTAGTCAGGAAATCCTTTTAAGTGGCACACCATCACAAAAGGGTTCTCATCTAAGAAAGAGAGGTCATTGTTCCCCTCTACTCAACACTCAGATCCATTAGAGTACAACACCCCTTTTGGAATGTACCTCAAGACATCTGCAGCAGCTGGAAAAGACACAGAAGTACCTCACAAAGAGGATTACTGGCCTCAAACAGATGCCATATACGGACCGCTGCAAAAAACTCCAACTTTACTCTGTAAAGTATCGGCTACTCCGAGGTGATCTTTGCCTAACATATAAAGCTATGTCAAAGCCAGAGCTGCTGGACATGCTACACCTAAAGAAATCCCAATCCCTCCGAGCTACATGCTCTAGCGGCCTAAACCTTGTCACCACAATAAACAGGATATGCTGGAGGGATAGATTCCTGTCTCAGAGACTTCCCATATGCTGGAATAAGCTACCCATCTATGTCAAGCAAAGTTCCTCATTGAGACTCAAGAAAAATCTTGAGTGGATGGGAAATAGGAAATACACCCCAGGGATCACTTCTGTGGCACTGGAAATTAACTTTCTTGGGTTGGAGTAAGCCAGGGAAATTAGTTGGCTACGCTTACTTATGCCCTTGGGCCGATAGCCTAGTACCTACCTATGAAGGGTTAGTGCTGCTAGCCATTTAAGATCATTGTTAAATAAGAGACAGATTCAGCTGCTTGATGACAGTAATCCTCCAGCTTTTGTGCTAGACTAGCTATTAAACAGGAACAGGAATTTTAGAACATGGGGACAAGGTGCGTCTCCCTTCTTCAGTCAGAATTACAAAACAGATTACTTCTCTAGTTTGACTGAAAATACAGGTTCTAAGTGTGCCAGATTTACTTTTAATGTTTCTATAACAAAGATGGAAGTCAGAAAGGTGTTATCAGTATCCAGTAGCAGCAAAGAACACTACTGTGAAAGGCACTGACTGAGCAAAATAATTCAATTTACAGGCGAGATGTTAAGGCTGAAATATAATGTATGAACATTTGTCAGGAAACTCAACACTTTTTAAATCTAGAGTTCAACAGTGTGTGCTGTTACTGAACAGGAAGTTACATTATTGAAGCTCGTCTGATGAAGGGGATTGAGTTTGATTTTTTTTATTTTTTTTTATTTCACCGAGTACGGTTTGCAAAGAAAATGTTAAGTGGTTATTAAAAAGGCAGCAAGGTAATAACAGAATACAGAGCTTCTGGTGTAGACTAAAGGTGAACACATGATGGCAAAAAAATGTAAAAAAAGGAAATAGGGGATTTGAAAGTAAAAGAGAGTGGAGAGTTAGGATAGAGTGGATTAGAAGTCATTAGGATGTGGCATTGTAGCACAATAAAAGAGAAAAAGATTTGAGTAGGTTAGACAAAGATGAAGGTACACCCAAATACTATTAATGCCAAAGGAAGGTGAACTCTGATGTCAGTAACCGCTTTCACCCATTAACTCAAGTGAGAAGGAAAGCAACGTCTACTAGAATTGAAAGAACGGAAAGCAGCAGCTCTTCTTTTACTGAGGAACAGGAAGGAGAAAGCATTCACCTTTTGTAGGCACATATTTCTGGTGATTAGTGGGCATGCAACACAGGTAAAAGAAAATAAAAATGATCAAAACACTGGTTAGCATGCAACTACTTTGGTTTTAACATCAGAACTCCATGTGCCTGATGGATTGTTTCTGCATCAAATTTACTAGGTGCAACAGCTAAATTTCACCACTGCACAACCAGAAACAAGCAAGCCCAATGGATGAACTTGCTCTTAAGTTAACAAAACCTCACTTTTCATTAAAACTGATTAACTTGGTGTCAACAGCTATTAGAATGTAGTCAGAGATTAGCCACAACATTCACCTGTTTTGAAGCAGCAGTAAGGAAAAAGGTTTACATTAGTCCAGGCAAATGCACTTATGATTAAACAGAGCTGGTATGGTGAAATAGCAGAATGTAGGTAAGAAACCATGTTTTTTTCAGTGTGAAGTTTCAGCACCAAGCCAAGTAGGTAAATGGGGTTGGTTAAAAAAAATACTTGAGGGTGTAATGAAAAATGAGAAAGTGAAGGTAAGATGTACAGCAGTGATGCGCTATAGAGCTTACCTGAGGGATGAAGGAATAGTGTGTGAAGAGAAGATTCAAGCATTCAAGTGGGAGATGCATGCCTCAAGAAAAAATATGCTAGAATAGAGGAAATTCTAGCTGGAATAAGTTTAAATTATATATATGGGCTTTCATATGCATGAAAATATAAATAAGGGTAAACGAGTAAAATCTTACAGAATACTGTAAAATACATGCATATGGTGAAGGAAATTTTTAGTCAGAAAAAAATTGAACTAAAAAGGCAGAAAATACAGAGTATTATGCCTAGGTTGTTTTCATAAAAAGTACAGTTGTGTACACTTACCATAAATGTAGATATTAGAGTGTATTCACTGTTGCAGTCATTACATTTGGGTAATCTGCTGGCAGGTTGCTCTCAGTCGGCCTGAATAACAAAGTCTTGGGTCCTGCGTCGGTTGCAGTCTCCTCTTCCATGACGTCAGGGGTATAAAACATGCAGCAGACACCATTTTAATCAGTTTTTCTTGTCCCAGATGTCAGGTGCCCCCCCAAATGGGGAGCAAAAATATATACAAATTGTAAATATATAAATGCACCTTAGAAACATAAAATTTACCTTCAACTAAAAGCAAATACACCACAAAGGCTTTTGAGTATAGTGAAGGAAAGAAAAGGTATAGAATAGGGGATGGCAGCTGGGTAACCCAGACTGCAGCAGTGAATACACTAACATCTACATTTATGGTAACTGTACACAACTGTACTATGTTCTTCGTGTTTCACTGTTGCAGTCATTACATTTGGGTAGATTCCCAAAGCTATGGGTGGGAAGATGGAGCAAAACAGCATTAGGGGCAGCTATAAGGCCCTGCAGGACTGCAGTGGCAAAGCCTGCCCTGGATTTAGGGAAGAGAGGTAAATGGTAATGCTTTGTGAATGTATGAACAGAGCTCCAAGTAGCAGCTCCTAGAATGCCTTTGGTTGGGACCCCCCTGAAAAAAGCTGCTGAAGTAGAGGCAGCCCTGGTTGAATGGGATCTGATCCCCTTCGGCACAGGTTTACCATGTTGCAAATAGCAGAAACGAATGCATTGGCTTATCCATTTAGAAATAGTCTGCTTTGAAATAGCCTTCCCCTCTGATCCTGCAGCAAATGCTACCAGTAGTTGCTCAGACTTTGAGATTTTGTCCTGTAAGTAGAATCTTAAAAGTCTGTGTGCATCCAATGACTGCAGAATCCGCTCCCCCTTGTTTTGTGGATTTGGGAAAAATGTTGGCAGGTGAATGGTCTGGTTAAGAGCTACACTGGATACCACCTTAGGCATAAAAGGATTGGTCCCGAGGGCCACCCTGCCAGGGTAAAAGATAATGAAAGGCTCCACTGCCATGAGAAGCTGTAGTTCTGAAACCCTTCTTCCTGAAGTCACTGCCAAAAGAAAAGCTGTCTTCCAAGATAAAAAATTTATATCCATAGTAGCTGCTGGTTCAAAAGGAGGGAGGGTGAGTTTTTCCAGCACAAAATTAAGGTCCCATGCAGGAGTAGATGTTCTCCTGGGTGGTCTTAAATTTTTGGCGCCTCTAAGATACTGTTTAAGCAGTGGATGAGAAAAGAGGGGAGGTTCTGTGTTGTAATGAGCCTAGATGGCAGATGCATGGATTTTTATTGAAGAAAAAGATAAGTCCTTGTCAAGCATCTCAGTTAAGTATTGTAAAATCTGAGACATATTGGGCTTTGCTGCGTCTATTCCTTGCGCTTGGTTCCAAACACAAAATCTCTTCCATTTACCAGCATAAGATTTTCTAGTACTAGGCCTTCTGGTTTCCAAAATTACATCCATCACAGATTTACTGAGAGATGTGGATTGAATAATTAGTTGATTAGCCATGCTGCAAGATTCAGAGTTTGGAAATGAGTGTGCAGCATTTGATAGTTCTGCTGAGACAGTAGATGAGGTGTTTGAGGCAAGTACCATGGAGAAAGGTGTGACATATTCCTTAGAAGCAGGTACCAGTGCTGGCGAGGCAAGTCAGGAGCAATTAGGATAATTTTTGGTTTTTCCTGTCTGACCTTTAGTAAGATCTTGGAGAGTAGAGGCAGAGGGGGAAAGGCAGAGAATGATAGGTTTTTCCGGCTGAAGGATAGAGCATCCACTTTCCATGCTTTTTTGTGATGAATTCTTGTGCAGAATTTGTCCAACTGATAGTTTTGGGGAGAGGCAAATAGATCTATGTCTGGGGCTTCCCCATTTCTGTGGTAACACGCTGAAGATTTGTGGATCCAGTTTCCATTTCTGCAGGTCCATAAGATTTCTGCTTAAGTCGTCTGTCAGAGTATTTTGCTTTCCTGGCAGGAATTAAGCTTGAAGATGTATTTGTTAAGTCAAGGCTGTGTTCCACAAGGCCATAGCTAGTCTGCAAAAGGGGTAGAAATGTGTACCACCCTGCTTATGTAACACATAACTGTGGTGTTGTCCATCTATCAGTAGTTGTCCTGGATGAAGAAAGTCCTTGAAGGCTGTCGGAGCATTCTGAACAGATAGCATTTCTTTCTGGTTGATATGCAGATGCATTTGGTTTGGGCTCCATTTGCCCTGAAAGCATCTCCCCGCCAGGTGGGCCCCCCAAGCATAATCTGATGCATCTGTAGTTAGGGTTTGGGAGGCAGGGGGTAGTAGAGTGACTGACAGTCGCTTGTTTTGGTGACATGTCTCTGCCCACCAAAGAAACTCCTGTTGTAGGCAGGGAATGAGAGATATCATCGTTTCCAGGCTGTGACAATGCTGACTCCATAAACTTTTTAGGTATCCAAGAAAATGCTAGAAAGGAAACAGCTAGGATAAGTACTCCACCAAGGTACAATAAAGTCATAAAAATCCATAAAGAAATGGTGAAGCAACCAAGACACAGAATGTCCTAGTTTAGACACAGTCCAAGGATAAATAAAAGGTAGGTAAAATCCAAGGTAAAATTATTCACTCAGGTCCAAGGATAAATAAAAGGTAGGTAAATTTCTTTTGTGGATTTTAAAACTTTTTAGGTACCATTGAAGTTTCCTCATATGCAGTCTCGCATATGGCATTAGTAGAATACAGGATGCCATGAACCCCAAAGCCTGCAGGATTGTCTTGCAGATAAACTGGGTTTTTGTTGCCATTTGTTTGAAGTATGTTGTCAACTGCCTCTGTTTGCCTGGCGTGAGGTAAGCCATCTGGGCAGTTGTATTCAAGCTTGCACCCAAGAATGCAATTATTTGAGGGGGGTACCTGTTTTGATTTTTTTTCGTTTATGTTGTACCCTAGGCATGCTAGAAGCCTTTTTACAAACGCCAGACATTGAAGACGACTGTCCTTGTCCTCTGCTTGAATGAGACAATCATCTAGATAAGGATAAATTTTAATGTTTCTTTGTCTGCAGAATGCAATTACTGGTGCCAGGCACTTTGTAAAGACCCTGGGTGCAGTAGATAAGCCAAAGGGCAGTGCAGAGAATTGGTAATGCAAAAAAACCTGCTTTGAAGCGGAGGTATCTTTTGCTTGATTCCCTTATTGGGATATGCAGGTATGCCTCAAGTCTAAAGTTACTAACCAAGCATTCTTGCCTAGCACAGGCAGCAGCTGTTGTAAAGTCAGCATTTTGAAGTTTGGAATGTCCAGGAATGTGTTCACAATCGATAAGTCCAGTATTGGACGCCATGAATTGTCTTTTCTGGGTACCAGGAAAAGTCTTGAATAAAATTATTGTCTTTTTTCCTTTTCTGGTACCGGCTGAATAGCCCCCATATCCATAAGGGACACAACTTGTTCCTGGGTCTCTGCCCACTGGTTTTGTGGCAGATCCAGCCATCCGTTTGGAATTGGCAAAGTATGGAAATGAAATCTGTACCCCTGGGATACTATGTTTAATACCCACTTGTCCTGGGTAGTTAACGGCCAATTTTGAACATGAAGTGCTAGTTTTCTCCCCAAGGGGGCTGCCAAAAGATAAGTGCTTGGAGATAGAAGGAAATCATTGAGTCTGCTTACTGTAGGTTTGTGCTTTGTTCCCTCCAGATTTGGAGGTGGAGGCACCCCATTGCTTTGACCTGTAAAAACCCTGTGATTGATATCTGGAGCCTTTTGAGCGCCTGGGTTTGCCCTAACTGGCTCTGTTGGACACAGGAAAGGACCAATTTTTAGTAGGCCAGTGCCTACTGAACCTGGGTGGCTGCACTTGCAAGAAATCTTTTACAGTTTGCATAGATTTAGCTTAGTCTTCCATTTTCTTTAAAACACTTCTGCCTTATTACTAAACAGAGTATCATGCTGCAAAGAGGCATCCAACAATTTAGCTTTAACATGATCAGGCAAATTATGTTCCTTGAGCCAGGCATGCCTTCTAATCAGATCCAGTAACGGCGGCCCTACAAGAGGCCTCCAAGGAATCAAAACGACATTGCAAAGTATGCTTTCCAACCTGTTCTGCTGAAAGCAATAAATCCTGTAACTCTATTTTCCACACAATTAGAAATCATTTTCTGTTTCAGTAAGCCCATAACATGCTGTTGATATTTAAGCATATGAAACTGACAGTTTAAAGCCCTGATTGCCAAGGTTGCAGAAGTATAAACCTTCTTACCCCATCTACCCAGCGCCCTGGAATCTCTATCAGAAAGGGTAGGATTTTTGGCTGTAGAAGTCTCAACACCCTAGGGACCCTGAGAAATAGTCTCTGGATCAGCAGCAGGATTTTTGAAAAGAAATTTGTGGGAGTCAGGAACCTTGTAATATCTGTCTGGCTTACTAGGAGCCGGAAGCAGGGAATCAGGAGCCATGCTTGATTCCAAAAACACATCAACAATGTCTAATACAGGAGGTATTGCAAAGGCCTATGCTGAGGAAGAAGGAAATCCCTAAGCCTCTTTTTTGATTCAGAGAAGTCCTGACTCTCCCACTGAAAATGTTCCCTTAAAGTATGCAAAGTCTCTCCAAAAGAGAGATCCTTAGGAGGAGATGCAGATAGGATGGATTCCTCTGCATCAGAATCCTCAGAGGGTGGAATAGAAAATTCCTGATCAGAAGAGAAATCAGAAAATATGGAAACCTTATCTGAAAATTCATAATCAGTGCCTTGCCTAGGCCTCTTAGCAGGGGGGTTTGGGAACCCCTGATGATGGTAATTAAATCCTCAGCCATTTTGATCATCTGTTTTTTAGGCATAGGGGCCTGAACACGTGGCTCATGCATCATTTTTTTTAGACAAAGTAGTTGTTTTTTACCTTGTTTTTGTTGCTGGCATCAGTTTAATGTAATAATGTTGAAGCCTGAAAACACCCTCAGAAGCCGGTGCCTGCTCAGCGGCTCCAGACCCATTCAAGGGAGAGACATCCGCAGGTTCAATACTTTGCGAATTTCATGGCATACCGGACTCCGAATGGGTCTCAGTAGAGGCCTGTCACTCAAAAGTAGCGGGTATCAGGGGCTGCGAAAGCACCTCACTGAGTACCGGAGACTGGCTTAGGAGAAGCTTAGTCAGTTTTGGACTTAGACGAACTGTCTGTCTTTTTCCTTGCATTTTTTGTGAACTCCGGTAGTCGGACTGCTAACAGACATTTCAGGGTAGTTAAATCTTGAACCAAAATATTTAGAAGCAAAAATATACCGGCGCTTGATGGTGCGTTGGTTAAATATAGCACAAAACTGACAGCAAGGCACATTTTGATCAGGGCCTAGGCAAGGAATACAGTACAAATGAAAATCGTTATGAGGTATTTGCTTCCCACAAGTAATGCAATTATTAACTTTTACCGACATCGGTAAGGAGCAAGAAAATTTTCCCCAATGGGGCACTTAGCTTTAGTTTGAAGATTTTGGTTTTGAAACTCGAATACGAAAATTTCAATCGGCACTTATGACCTGCTTCGGGCACCGCGCGGCAAGAAAGACTGATTAAAATGGCGTTGGCTGCTTGTTTTATACCCCTGACGACCTGATGTCATGGAAAAAGAGACAGCAACCGACGCAGGACCCAAGACGTTGTTATTCAGGCTGACTGAGGCCAACGTGTCAGCAGACTACCCAGATGTAATGACTGCAACAGTGATACACGAAGAACATCTGATAAACAGGAATGCAAAAAGAAAAACAGCAAAAAATCAGTTAACTAGCAGAAGTGGGTTAACACAGTGATGGCAGTTTTACTTGCCAGAGCATTTTGCACGAGTTGTTCTATGAACGAGAAAGGTTTACTAGAATGACCAGAGGAAAATTATCTTACACATTTAGGGTGGGAGATGAAGACAATCCTGTTGAGCAGCAGCCATTGCAGATGATATAGTTTATTTTGTAAGAATAGTGTGAGAATTATAAAATACTCTGCAAGAATTTGGAAGAGACTGCTTTTAAAATTAATGTAAAAGATTAGGGATTTTCTTATAGGTTCATAGGTTCATACTAGGCTATCTGCCCTAGGGCATTTATAAGCCTAGCCAGAGTTGTGTGGCTTTCACCACCCCTTAGGTTGAATACTATAGCCATTAGTTTGCCGTGTCTCTGTCCAGCAGTGATACAGAGATGATCCCCGGGGTAAACCTACGATCTCCCATCCACTGGTCAAGATTCTCCTCTTGAACAGAGCCAGCGAGGTGCTCTGTCTCACATGGACCGGGATTCTGTTCCACAGCATAGGGAGTCTCTGGGTGATGAATCTGTCCCTCCAGCACGTCCTATTTATATCCGTGTTAAGGTTTAAGTCTCTTGCGGCTCTGGTGGATTTGGATTTTTTGAGGTGGAGCATGTCCATTAATTCCGGGTTGGACATGGCCTTGTATGTCAGGCACAGGTCACCTCTGAGCAGACTGTATGCGACTGAATAGAGCTGGAGTTTCTTCAGTCGGGCAGCATATGGCATATTTTTGAGCCCCTTTATCCTTTTGGTGAGGAACTTTTGGGGTCTTTCCAATTGCTGCAGGTGTCGGGTTAGATACATTCCGAATGGGGCATTGTACTCTATCATTGGTCTGATAAGTGAAGAGTACAGGGGGGAACAATGACCTCTCCCTTGATCTGGATGTGAATCCCTTCATAATCAGGTGGGCAATGTAGAAGGTCCTTCTAACCACTTTGGCAATGTGAGTGTCAAAAGAAAGGTAACTGTCAACTTGGGTCCCCAGGTCCCTGATAACCTCTTCTGTGCTTAATGGATTGCCACCTATGTGGTAACTTGGGGTTACCTTGTTTTTACCAAAGGGTATGACTATACATTTTTTGGCGTTTAGCTTAAGGCCATGGCTCTGGCACCAGTTATCTGTTTCTATGAGACCTCTCTGAAGGATATCTGTCTGATGGATTTTCAACTATGGCGCCCAGTTTGCAGTCATCTGCAAACTTTGTCAGCCACAATCCTCCTATGTTTGCCTGCACTTCTGAAAAGTAGATGCCGAACAAGAGGGGGGCCAAGGACTGAGCCCTGTGGGACACCGCTTGTGACCGGCTTGGAGTCTGACATGGCACCAGCAACTCTAACCCCGTGGGTTCTGTCCTTGAGCCAGTTTGCAACCCATCTTGTGACATATGGGTTTACATTTAAGCTGGTGAGCTTTTCTATGATACCCGAGTGGGGTATTGTCTCGAAAGCTTGCTTTCTGTTATAAAACTCCCAAATGATTTCAAATGGATACAAGAAAACATGTTTGAAAACAAAAAGGTAGAGAATGTCCCCAGCTTTTGATGAATAAACACATCTGAAATATTTTAATCGCTCTCACTGACTGAGGTTCTCTGCCTGTTTCTCGCTGCATGGTAAGGGACTGAATGTAAGTATCCTTAGCTGTTTTACCTCCTAACTGCTCCAACATATAAACTCACACCCATCTCTTCCCTGTCTGCCCGAACCACCCCACCTATATCCAATATCCACTTCTCCAGTTATTAGCTCTACTGTTTTTGTTCTAAGCATTATCATTTTGAGTCTCATTACTGATAAAAAAAAATCTCACTCTCCACTTGTACATGCCATGTCCACTCTTTTGGCTGGACCACATTTACTTCACCTATAAAACCTGTATTATAATTTCAACACCCCAATCTTATTGTTAAATGTTCTTGTAAACACTTGTATCTTTTGCATCTGGATTACATTACGCTATTATACTGAATAAATTCAGTTATACCCTTAACCTTACTTTATTATATATGTAACCCAAGCTGACCTTGCACACAAACTTGATCAGTGCTCTACCCAGGTAAAGAAAAAATAAACTAACAAGAAAGGAAAACACTCACCCTTATCTATGGACTAAAGCCAGGTCCCTCTTGGCATTCCATATGGTTGCCACTGCCTCTGGACTAACAAGTTTCTGGCAAGTGCAAAAAGAACAAAGTCACTACAGATGAATTAACTGCTCCAGGAGGGAAAGCAGTACCTACCTGTCCAAATGCAGTGACAATTACATGAAAAGCAGGCGTATACGAGGCTCTTTCCCCAGACAATGTTCTGTACTTTTCTTTCACATTCAGATGCTACAACAATACCACAGTAATGGTTTACACTGCAATTTAAAGTTACATCTTCAACCATTAAAGCCAAGGTCATTATTCCACCTTGTGGAAGTTTCTGCAAACCACCTTGGATAACTTTGGCATCTTTTACTGAAGTCATATTTAGCATTGTCCATCATCACTCTCCATTTTACAGAGTCTTTGTCAATCACTTCCATCACTAAAATCTAGAGTACTTTCTAAGGTTCTTTTTTAGTAAACTACTTCCCCCACTTTTTATAAATCTTCCTCAGGATCTATCAAATTTCAAGACTGTTCTTTATTTAGTAAAAAAAAAAAAAAAAAAAAAACTCTGCTGCAAAATGGAACCCTCAAAGTCCGGTGACTGATTTAACAGCAAACTACTAGAGAGCAATGCCAAAACAAATGCAAGTCAAAACTAATAAAAAATATGTTAATTCAATTGATCTTAATTCATTTCTAATTTTGATCCTTATCCTTTCAAAGCTGTCAGTTCTACCAGCAATTATCTAGCAAGTTAAACTAACCGATAAAATCTGCAATCTCACTTGCAAAGCCAAGCAGCTAAGAAAGTGGTAACCCTCAAGACAAAAACAGGTTTCCCTCATGCTTCATCAAACAGCACAAAAAGCAGACAGGATACCAAAGACCATAACATCAAGCATACCACTTTATGCATCTCAGAACCTAGAACCCACCACTATACTATTACCTATACTAATACAGTCGCGATAACCAAAAATGGCATCCTTCACTACCTGCCCTCCATATGTAAACGAATTCTTGCCTACACCAATACAGTCTCAGTGAACATTTCTCTTCCTCACTAAGCACAAGCTGACACCTACTAACTTCCACTAAGCTACTTCTAAAGATATCAGAAATGATCAACACCAATTAATAAACAGATGCCTTGCCCTTAGAACACCACCACAGCAAGAGCAATCTCAACTTACACCAGAGGTATGGGAACCATCATAGGTATACATACTGCTCTAATGACCACCGGGGCCCTTTATAAGCGAAGCCATGCAACCCAACCCAATTGTGTCCCTATGTATCACAGGTATTTATTAATGAGGGGGTATGACAGTTCAGAAGTTTAGAAATTGTGTGGGCTATGTTAGTTTGGGCAATACTGTCTGATCTATCAGAGACATGGGGGCCAGAACTGCAAAGAATTTCCAATTTCCCACCCATAGTCAAGGCTGCAATTATATGTTCATAGGTATTATATGGTAAAAGAAACTTTCAATCATATTCTACTTTTTAACTTTCTGTTCAGTGCAAATGGTTGAAAACATAACTAATACTACTAATTATTCATTTACATTGTACAGTTTCTTTCAGGCTTTCTCTATCCTAACGTTTCACAAGGTAATCACGCAAAGCCAATTAACCCCTAAATCAACTAATTTCAGTTTTTAACTCCATGTACACATTGTACTTTAAATGACTTGCATGCAATGCAACACTGTAAAGATACTTAATCAATTCATATGAATGCAACTGTAAAATCTTAAAAAAATTTTAAATGTTTGCTTATCTTTGTCTTATGCTAAGGTTACAGATTCAAACAATTTTTAAACAAGCCCAACTACCTTGCTAGTACATGAAAAAATAGAAAATGTGTTTGGGGGGGGGGGACAGAACCACACACCACCATTACCTTTTCCAACACCTGCAATTTTTTTCTTACCTTCTGAGTAACTACCAAAAACCGCAGTGCACTGAACTGTGCCACATTCTGTCCACCTGGTAGCTTGACTGGAAGGGAATGTGGCGATTCAAGAACAGTTGTAGGATTTACCATCTTTTCTACCAACATAAGCCAGGCGTCAAGAAATTCACCAGTACCATCTGGAAGCTCTGGATGCTCCAACCCTTCAGGCACAGGAACTTTTCCTCCCATAGATAAAGCCCAATTAAATGTTCTACCAAAACAAATTGATTTAATTACTCAACCAAGGAATATTTAAGATAATATTCTGTACACTTAAGTAGCACAAACAAAAATTAAGGAAAACTTCAGTTACACAAAATGCTTCTCAAAACTTACTCAGCAAGCAAATTCTTATAACATACATCTCTTTAATAAATTAGGCAGATTCCAAACACATTTTAATTTTTTTTATATTTCAGGAAGCAAATTTCACATTAGCATGTATCGAAGTCAACAGGGTACATGTAACCTCAAACAGGTGGGTACTCCATTTCCTTAGTTTATTTCAAAGAGATAATACAGAGAAGCTCTAGTACACAAAATTAATGCAGCAGGCACATTGTGTTGAAGAAACAGTTAACCTTCCATGGGAATCCAAAAAGTGGTCCAATGGAAGATGGATGGGAAGGCATAGTTGCTAACCAAACAGGATGCTCTCAAAACTAAGTTAAAAACTCCAATTCTTCAAAGTAATTTAACATTTATTAACAACCTGTCAAAACATGGCTTAGTCCTGCATACTACATCTTCTGGTGAAACGGCAAACCTAACATTAGGTAGCGGCCACATTTCGTATCCAACATACAACTTCCTGAAGCAAACAGTGGATACTATTGTTTCTGATAAGTGATTTTGTGCCTCAGTACTGCCTCCTATATGGAGCAATAATGGAAATAATATGCTAACTAGAATGAGAGAGTGCTTGCTTACTGGTTTGAAAGCCCTCACTTAGGCAATAGCAGCTAAACTGCACCTAGCAGAACAGTGACCAAATCTTCTGGCATTGCTTTTGTAGCAGAAAACTTGCCTCACTCAATTGTTCAAGAAATAAATTAATGACCAGAACCATAGTAAAGCCGGAGATATTAGAAACCATTTCTGGAATGCTTCAAACTCATTAAAATAATGACTTGGAGGTTCAACAATTCTCAGAATTAATGGCTACTGCCAACTTGGTTTTCCTGGAGAGGAAGCTTATATCACAATCAAACAGGTCAAACAATGAAAAGGAGATACTCCAGGATGAAGTTCACAAAACCATCCTGTTACTCGAGGGCAGGAGAGCTCCAACTCCTCCTTTCGCTCTTTCTCTCAAAGAATTCTTCCACCTTGGTTTCTTTTCCAAGTTCATAAAACAGTGCAGTAATTCATAACTAACCCTTAAAAACAAGGAAACTATGAAAGCAGGATGGCAAAAATTAAACACTGTATACCACCTTAAGTATAAAAAAAAACAAGCGCTTCAGTTTATGTGCAAAGCTTTTAGTACAGTTACAAAGGCTCACTTTTAAGAACCTTGCACCTTCATGGTTCAGATTACCTTTGTGTAACAAGTTCTCAAAGTTTTCTTACTATGCATTTTACAAAAACGCCACAAGCACGTGAAAATTGGAAGCAAATGCCTATCACACTCTTTTAGCAAGGATAACTGCATCAGATAGTCAGCAATAAATTAGAAGCTCATGGATGCTGCTATTTCCATAAATGATGAGTCCTAGTTTTTCTGGTCTATTTCCTTTTATAAAATGTTAGGAAGGTAAACATCATTGGTAAGAACTGTACAGGAATTATTTTGCCAAATACAACAGCTTGGTAAGTAAAGAACAGTAGTGCTAGTAAACTTACAGTAACTTTAAACGTTCTAATGCATCACAGTTGCAGCAGCCTAAGCAATTTAGGATATCCTGCCCAGGATATGACTACCGACCAGCTTTCAAATCTTCAGAGCATCTTTCAAGTACCCTAATTGCAAAGGACTTTGAGAAGACCCACATAAAAAGGCAGTTTGGTTACAAAAAACTTCAGAGCTTTCTTGTCATAAGAAGGAATGCTATAAGCCCTAAAACATTAGATTACTGTTGCAGTAATGTACCACAGTTCAGGAACATACAGGAAAGAGGAAAGAATAAAGAATCCAGGGAGCCTCAGAAGAATACGTCTAGCAAAGCTTGTTTGGAACCTGGAAAAACAAAACAGTTTGTAATGCTTTGTAGAATTATATACTGAGGACCATGCTACTGCCTCTACTACACTTTGAATTCATCCACATTCTGCAAACCTAAAGAAGCCAAAGCCCTGGTAGACTGGGCCCTAACCCTAGCTGGAAATGATTTGTGATGGTTAGAACAGAGAAATAGCAAGACAACCATCTAGAAACTATCTGCTTTCACACTGGTTGTCCTTTTTTCTAACCATCAAGGCAGATAAAGATGATCAGCTTTCCTAACGGATTTAGTTTTGTCGAAGCAGTAAGTATGTCAACTGCCTGTGGATATCCACAATTTATAGGATTCTCTCCCCCTCACTTTTAGCTTCTGGAAAGAAGACAGTAAGATTAACAGATTGACACAACATAAACTCTGAAACCACTTTGATTTCAAAGAAAATCCACCCCTGTGGAAAATTAGGTAGGGTTGACTCGCCTATAAAACAGCTTGCAAGTCAGATACTCTTCCTGCAGACATCAGAGCAATAAGTAACACAGCTTTCTATGGCAAGAAACTCAAACTAGCCTGCTAAGTTGGCTCAAATGGAAGTGCTACTTTTTCTAGTACAAAGTTAAGACCCCAAAGCAGCCACCATCTGTTTTCCAAGATAAAACATGCAAAATTTCTTTCAAAAACTGTAGGAATTGTGGATCTGTAGAAAGGGAGGGGTCTAAGGGCAGACTAGCAGAAATGGCAGAGAGATAAACACTGAGATTAGTACAAGGCCAGAGGATATCTCTCATAAATCATCACTGCTACCTGGGACAGACAAGGGTAAACATCACTGGAGAGCATTTTGCATTTTAACAACCCTGGTTAACAGTGAAAAGGGTGGAAACGCATACAGAAACAATGTAATCAACTGGAATGAGAAGGTATCAGTATTCCAGGCCTGTTTGCAAGAAATCCTGCAAAACAATTTCTTTGTCTGTTATGAAAGAAGGCAAAACAGATCTGAGGTGTTCCCCAAAACTGGATTAATTCTTGGAAGACCCCCCCAGCCCCCAAGTACAACTTTGTTTAGTAGTCTGTCCTGGTACTGCTTAGCTCATTTGTTACAATACTTCCCCCCCCCCCCGATGGAATGTGTGTGGCCTAAAGAAAATAAGCTGAGTTGCTACCTCCTACGCCATCATAACAAGTCTGCAGAGGATAATATCTGGCACCCTCATTCTTTATTTCTATATCTCATCAATGTGTTGTCTGTGACTACCTGAAGAGGTCCTGGAGAGCAAAGATTTAAGACTTTCAAAGCACTGGTAACTGCCAGCATCTCTGACACTAATGTGCTTCAGTCTGTCCTGGTTGTTCCACACACCTTACACTGTCACCCTTTCGATACAGCCCTCCACCACCAAAACAAAGACTGAAGCATCTGTTGCAACACACTGGAGAGGAAGGGGGAAACAGGGGGAGATGGACTGAAACAGAACTGGTCCACCACACAATACTTCCCTTTTCACAAATCCCAACAATTTAATCAAAGCTAAAGGGTGCTGATTTTGAAACAATATTAAACTGAGGTACCACTAATTTTCTCCTCATGTGAAGTTTAGCCAGGGACTTATGGTAATCATAGAAACTATGAAACCCAGACTCATGGCTGAGGCATAATCCTGTGGATCAGGTATGCCAGCCTAGACTATGCTGTAGACAGTACAGTTGTGTACATTTACCATACATGTAGATGTTACTGTGTATTCACTGTTGCTGTTAGCACATTTGGGTTATCCTGCCAGGGGTAGCCCTCAGTGGGCCCGAATGCCACAGGCTTAGTATTTTTGCTTTGTTTGCTGTTGCTCCAGGACTGATGTCAGGTCATTAGTGGTATAAAATCAGGCATCGGACGCCATTACATCAGTTTTTCTTGCCCTAACTTTCAGGACCCCCCAACAGAGAGCTAGGTTATGGTGGAAGAACACCACCAGTAGAAAGTAAATACCAAAAATTCCTTGTAAGGAGAGAGAGAGAGAGAGAGACAGACAAGGGGGATGGAGGTTGGGAAACCAGGACTGCAACAGTACACTCGAACATCTACATTTACGGTAAGTGTACACAACTGTGCTATGTTTTTCATGTTTCTCTGTTGCAGTCATCACATATAGGTTGATTCCCAAAGCTGGAGAATAGGGTGGAGAGGCAGTCAAGAAGACTGGGGTTGGCTAGGATGCCCTTGCAAGACTGCGGTGGCAAAGCCTGCCATGGATTTGGAGAAGATAGGCAGGTGGTAATGCTTGAAAGAATGAACAGATGTCCATGTTGCAAGCTTGCGAGCCGTCACTGGAGGGGACGCCTCTGAAAAAAGCTGCAGAAGTGGAGGTTGCTGTGGTGGAATGTGTCCTGACCCCTTTGGGGGTGGTTTCCGTGCTGGCTGTAGCAGAAATGGATGCAGTGTGCTATCCATTTGGAGATGGTTTCTTTGGAAATGGCCTTGCCCTCTGCCCCTGCAGCGAAGCTGTCTAGCAATAAATCAGTTTTTCAAAAATATTTAACCCTCTCCAGGTATAATCTGAGCAGTTTGTGCACATTTAAGGAGTGCAGAACCCTTCCCCCCTTGTTTTGTGGGTTAGGGAAAAAGGTGGGCAAATGAATGGATTGATTTAGAACCACACTGGACACCACTTTAGGCATGAAGGATGGGTTAGTCCCGAGGAAGACCCTGTCAGCATAGAAAATGAAGGGCTCTACAGCCATAAGTGCTTGTAGCTCTGATACTCTTCTAGCTGAAGTGATGGCCAGAAGCAAGGCTGTCTTCCAAGAGAGAAATTTTAACTCTGCTGAAGCTGCAGGTTCAAAGGGAGGCAGGGTGAGCTTTTCCAACACAAAGTTAAGGTCCCAAGCTACGGTAGGAGCTCTTCTGGGTGGCCTCAAGTTGTAAACCCCTCTTAGGAACTGTTTGATGACAGGGTGTGAGAAAAGAGGTGGCTCTGTGCTGAAATGAGCAGAGATGGGTGAGGCATGAATTTTAATAGAGGAGAAGGATAGACCCCTGTGTAGCAGGTCTGCCAAGTAATCCAGGATGAGAGATAGGGAGGGCTGGAACGTTCTGGCTCCCTTAGCCTGGGTCCAGGTGCAAAACCTTTTCCACTTGGAAGCATAAGATTTTCTAGTGCTGGGGAATCTAGCCTCACATACAACATGTAGAACTTGTTTGCTTAGACTGGCAGCTTGAGGAGAGGTCAGGGAATAAAGCAAGGCTGCCAGGTTTAGGGTCTGCAATTGGGGCTGCATGAATTCTCTATTCCTCTGGGTTAGGAGTATTGGGATCTGAAGTAGGTGCCATGGTGGCAGGAGTGATCTGCAGCACAGCAATGGGTACCAGTGCTGGCGTGGCCAGTCTGGGGCAATCAGGAATGCCTTCAGTTTTTCCTCCCTTATTCTGATCAGTACCCTTGAAATGAGTGGTAGAGGGGAATACATAGAGAGGGTTGCCAACTGGAAGGACAGAGCATCCACTTTCCAGGCCTTGCTTTGAAGTTCCCTGGTGGAGGAATTTGCTGAGCTGATGATTTGAGTGGGAGGCAAAGAGGTCGATCTTCGGGGTGACCCATTTCTGGGTTACAACGGTGAAGGTTCTGTGTTCTAGCTGCCACTCGTGTGGATCTAGCAAGTTTCTGTTTAAGTTAAGTTGTCTGCCAGAGAGTTTAGACAGCCTGGCAGGAATTGTGCTAGCAGGTGCAGTTGCATGGCCGAGGCAGTGTGCCAAAGGGTCATGGTGAACCTGCACAGACGTTAAGAGTGAGTCCCTCCCTGCTTGCTGATATACCACATCACTGTGGTGGTGTCTGTTTTGATCAGTAGAGGCCCCGAGGAGAGTAGGGGGTCTAAAAGCTGTCAGGGTGTGTTGAACAGCCAACATCTCTTACTAGCTGATGGGCATGTTTATTTCATTTGGGCTCCACTGGCCCTGAATGCACCTGCCGTCCAGGTGAGCCGCCCAGGCATAGTCTGATGCATCTGTGGTGAGGGTCTGGATGGTTTGGGGTTGTGAGAAGGGAAGACCCTTGTGGTAGCATTCTGCTGCTCACCAAACAAAATCTTTCCTTAGACAAGGCATCATTGGTATAAGAGTTTCCAGGTCGAGTGTGCTGACACCACAGGCTTTTTAGGTACCTCTGTAGTTTCCTTATATGCAAGTCTGGCATATGGAGAGAGTAGGATGCAAGAAGCCATGAACTCTAGAGATTGCAGGATTTTCCTTGCGGATAACTGGGTCCTGGTGGTTAGTTGAGAGAAGTACACTGTCACACAGGCTTGGTTTCCGGAGTAAGGAATGCCATCTGGGATGCTGTGTCCAGGCTTGCACCCAGGAATACATATTTTTGTGGGGACTAGTTTGGATTTCTTTTCATTGATAGTATACCCCAGGGAGGTCACTAGGTCATTTATAAAGGTCAGGTGCTGAAGCAGCTTTTCCTGTCTGCCTGAATCAGGCAGTCTAAGTATGGGTAAATTTGAATATTTGTTTGTCTGAAAAAAGCAATGGCGGGAGCCAGACATTTTGTGAAAACTCTGGGAGCAGTAGATAAGCCGAAGGGGAGCACAGAGAAAGTACAGTTTTGTACCTACCATAAAAGTAGATGTTCGAGTGTTCACCCTGCAGCAGTCATCACACTTGGGTTATCCTGTTGTCAGGCGGTCCCGCAGTCGGCCGGAATTCCAAAGTCTTGGTCCGACGTCGGTTGCTGTCACCTTATCCCTGACATCAGTGCGCCAGGGGTATATATATATTGCAACCAACGCCATTTTCTTCAGTTTTTCTTGCCCCAGATGTCAGGTGCCCCCAAAAGGGTGATCAGAATTAGTACCAAATGGTGTGAACACTGCACAAACACAAAATCCCTTCAGCTATAAGCAAATACATCAGTAAGGCATAGCAGAGATTTAGCCAGTAGATCAGAGGGGATGGAGGGAGGGTAACCTGGACTGCAGTAGGGTGAACACTCTAATAGCTACATTTATGGCAGGTACAAAACTGTACTATGTTCATCGTGTTACCCTGCTGCAGTCATCACACTTGGGTTGAATCCCAAAGCTATGGTAGGGGGGAGGTATCAGAGGGTTAGTGGAGGCAATAAGGCCCTGCAGAACTGCAGTGGCGAAGCCTGCCCTGGACTTAGAGTAAAGAGGCAAGTGATAGTGTTTGGTGAAGGTGTGTACAGAACTCCAAGTTGCAGCTTCTAAAATTTCCTTGGTAGGAACCCCCCTGAGAAAGGCTGTAGAGGTAGCTGTTGCCCTGGAAGAGTGGGATCTAATGGTAGCAGGAACTTGTTTCCCATGATGGGTATAACAGAACCGTATGCAATAATCTATCCATTTTGAAATGGTTTACTTGGACATAGCCCTCCCTTGAGAAGCTGTAGCATAGGATACAAAGAGCTGGTCAGTTTTTCTGAAAGTCTTAGTTTTATCCAAGTAGTAACTAAGCTGCCTGTCAATGTCCAAGGAATGCAGGAGTCTCTCATCTTCGTTCTGTGGATTGGGGAAGAAGGTGGGTAGGTGGATGGTTTGATTTAAAGCTACAATGGAAACCACCTTAGGCATAAAGGAAGGATTAGTTCGTAGAGAAACTCTGTCTTTATGAAAAATGAGGAAAGGTTCCACTGCCATTAGTGCCTGTAGTTCTGAGACTCTCCTAGCTGAAGTTATTGCCAGGAGCAGGGCAGTCTTCCAAGATAGGAACTGAAGGTTTGCAGAGAAAGCTGGTTCAAAGGGAGGAAGCGTTAGTTTTTCCAGTACAAAGTTGAGGTTGCATGTTGGTGTAGGAGCTCTCCTAGGTGGTCTATTTTTTGCCCCTCTGAGGAACTGCCTTAGAAGAGGATTTGAAAATAAAGGTGGATTTGTGTCGTAGTGAGCTGAAATAGCTGAAGCATGGATTTTAATTGAGGAAAAGGAAAGTCCTTTGTGCAACATCTCAGCTAAATACTACAGAATGTGAGGCATGTGAGGTTGAGTTGTGTCTTGGCCTTTAGCTTGGTTCCAGGCACAAAACCTTTTCCATTTGTCCGAGTAAGCCTTCCTGGTGCTTGGCCTTCTGGCTTCCAGATTAACATCCAGAAGTGCTTGTGAAAGAGGAGCTGGTTGTATGTTTAGTAGAGTTGCCATGCAGCCAGATTTAAAGTTTTGAGCTGGCTGTGTAGAATCTGTTTGTTTTGTTGCGTGAGCAAATGGGGTATTTGAGGCAATATCCATGGTGGGCTGTGAGCCATATTCTTCAATAGCGGGTACCAGTGCTGGCGTGGCCAGTCTGGGGCTATGAGAAACAGTCGTGGTTTCTCCTTTTTGACCTTCAAAAGAACCTTTGTGAGGAGAGGTAATGGAGGAAAGGCATATGCTGTCAGGTTTTTCCAACTGAAGGAGAGAGCGTCCACTTTCCAAGCTTGATGGTGGAATGTCCTTGTACAAAATTTTGTCAGTCGGTAGTTTTGAGGACTGGCAAACAGGTCTGTTTGGAAGGCCCCATTTCTGAGTTATCATTGTAAATATTTGTGGGTCTAGTTTCCACTCGTGGGGATCTTTGATGTTTCTGCTTTGGGTGTCTGCCAATGTGTTCTGTCCTGGCAGGAATTGAGCTTGTAACTGGACTTGGTAGGCCCGAGCTGTGTTCCATAAGATCATTGCTTGCCTGCAAAGAGGGTGGGAATGTGTGCCCCCTTGTTTATGTACCACATTACTGTGGTGCTGTCCGTCTTTATTGCAAGTTGTCCTGGATGTAGCAGATCCTTGAATGCTGTCAGAGCTTTCTGTACAGCCAGCATCTCTTTTTGATTTATGTGCAGTTTTCTTTGTTCTGCAGTCCATAGGCCTTGAATGCATTGTCCTGCCATGTGTGCCCCCCAGGCGTAGTCTGAAGCATCTGTTGTGATAGTTTGCCTGGTTGGGGGCAAGGTGAAAGGCTGACCCTTATTGAGGTGACATGCCTGTGACCACCATAGAAACTCCTGTTGAAGGCAGGGAATGAGAGATATCATTGTGTCCAAGCTGTGGCTGTGTTGAGACCATACGCTCTTTAGGTACCACTGTAATTTCCTCATATGCAGCTTTGCAAATGGTATTATTAGTATGCAAGATGCCATGAAGCCCAAAGCCTGCAGAATTTTTCTTGCAGTTAATTGGGTCTTTGTTGCCATTGTCTTGAAATATTGAGTCAGTTGTAGTTGCTTGTCTGGTGTTAGATAAGCCTTCTGGGCCGTTGTATCCAAGCTGGCACACAGGAATGTCATTTTTTGTGAGGGTACTAGTTTTGACTTCTTTTCGTTTACTGTGTACCCCAGACAATTTAGTAGATGCTTCACAAAGGCCAGATGATGTAAGAGAATGTCTTTGCTTTCTGCTTGGATGAGGCAGTCGTCCAGGTATGGATATATTTGAATTCCTCTTTGTCTGCAGTATGCAATTACTGGTGCCAGGCATTTTGTGAAAACTCTGGGCACAGTAGATATGCCAAAGGGCAGTGCAGAGAACTGATAATGGGATAAACCTGCAATGAAACGGAGGTATCTTATGCAACTTTGTCTGATAGGGACCATGCAGGTATGCCTCCTTGAGGTCCAGCGTTACTAGCCATGCTTCCTTGCCCAACATGGGAAGTAGCTGCTGTAGTGTTAGCATCTTGAATTTGGGAACTTGTAAATAAGTGTTTAGAGTTGAAAGGTCCAGAATTGGTCTACAAGCATTGTCCTTTCTGGGTGCTAGAAAGAGCCCTGAGTAAAATCCTTGGCCTTGCTCTCGAGTAGGTACCAGGTGAATGGCTCTCATGTCTACGAGAGCTGTAATTTGCTTTTGTGCCTCTGCCCATTGATTTTGTGGCAGGTTTGGCATTCCTCTTTTCATTGGCGAGGTGTGAAAGTGGAATCTGTATCCTCGTAAAATTATGTCTAGGACCCATTTGTCCTTTGTGACCATGTGCCAGTTGTCTGCAAAAAGTGTGAGTTTTCCCCCCAAGGGGGCTGTCAGAGTACTGCTTGGCCAGAGGAGGTGAAAGTCATTGAGTTTGCCTTCTGGTGGGTTGAGACCTGTCTTCTCCTCCCTTCTGTGTTGTAGTGCCCCATTGGCGAGGTTTATACTGGGCTTGTGGTTGTCCTCTGCCCCTTGGGCGCCTGTATTTACCCCTATGTGGTCTGTAAGTAGCTGGAAAGGACCAATTTTTTGTTGGCCAGTTTCTACTGAAGCAAGGGGGTTGTACTTGTAGGAAATCTTTGGCTGTCTGCATTGATTTTGCCTTATCTTCCATTTTCTTTAAAACTTCTTCTGCTTTAACTCTAAAAAGAACATCCTGCTGTAAGGGAGCATCTAGTAGTTTTGCTTTAACATGATCAGGCAGACTTTGTTCCTTTAACAAAGCATGCCTACATATAACCGATCCAGTGACAGCTGCTCTGCAGGAGGCCTCCAAAGAATCAAACCCACACTGCAAGGTATGCTTGCCCACCTGCTCAGTGGCATCCAACAAATCCTGTACTACTTTCAATTCAGATTGTTGGGGTAGGGAGGTTATCCTTTGCTTTAACTGAGAGATTAGAAATTACTGATACTTAAGCATATGAAATTGACAATTTAGTGCCCTCATAGCTAATGTGGCTGAGGTGTAAACCTTTTTCTGCCACCTGTCTAGTGCTCTGGAATCCCTCTCAGAAGGTACTGGGTTTTTAGCCATAGAAGCTTTAGCCCCCTTGGGACCCTGGGAGATGGTCTCTGGGTCAGCTACTGGGCTTTTGTAAAGAAATATGGGGGAATCAGGTACTCTGTAGTATCTGTCAGGCTTAGCCAGAGCAGGAGGAAGAGAGTCTGGGTTGAAACTGGATTCTAAATAGACATCATCCACAATGTCCAACACAGGTGGGATGGCTAGGGGTCTGTGCTGGGGGAGTAAGAGAAACTCTCGGAGCCTTTTCTTGGAATCAGAGTAGTCCTGACCTTCCCAGTGAAAATGTTCCCTTAGTGTGTAAAGCTTCCTCAAAGGAGTAGTCCTCAGGAGGAGAAGCTGAGGGAATAGAGTCCTCAGCATCGGAATCTTCATAAGGAGAGTAGGAATAATCTTAGTCCTCAGAGGAATCTGAAGAAATGGACAGTTGCTCAGAGGAAGCAGAGTCTTCCTCTTGTCTAGGCCTTTTGTCAGGAGGGGGCTGTGAACCCCCTGATAAGAGAAATCAAATCTTCAGCCATTTTGAGCATCTGTTTCTTAGGCATAGGGACTTGAACAGGGGACTGAAGTGCAGTCTTTTTAGATTTAGGAGAGTCTTAGACTTAGAAAACATTTTAATGGTGAGTGTCGGTCTGAAAATGCCTTCAGAAACCGATGGCGTTTCTGTAGTACCGACGTCATTAGAAGCTAAGTCGTCGGAAGGGCCTAAAGTAAAAGGCTGCGTTGGCCTAGTACATTCCGTCAAAATATCCGTAGCGGTCTCAGGTTTCAGATCTGCGGTATTCAGGAGCTGCGTCGGAGCCTCACTGAGAACCGGAGTACCGGAGACCAGATCAAGAGACCTCGGAAACTGGCTTAGGCCTGGGCTGTCAGTCCTTATCCCTGCGTTTTTTTGTGTACGCCGGTAGTCGAAAGCTCTGACGGTATGTTATAGTTAAATTTTCTACCAAAATAGTGTCGTGTGAAGTCAAATCACCTTTTAATAGTACGCTTATTAAACCTAGCACAAAACCGACAAGTGACGTCGTGATCAGGGCCCTAGGCAAGGTATGCAGTAAGAATGAAAATCCTTATGAGGTATTTGCTTCCCACAAGAAATGCAATTGTTAACTTTTTCTGACATCGGTCTGAGGCAAGAAAAGTTTCCCCAATGGGGTACTTAGCTTTATAGAAGACTTCGGTCTGAAATTCGAATTCGACAATCTCAGGAGTCGGCCGACCGGCACTTGCGAACTGCTTCTGCTTCGGGCACCGCGCGGCAAGAAAGACTGAAGAAAATGGCGTTTGTTGCAATATATATATATACCCCTGGTGCACTGACGTCAGGGATGAGGCGACAGCAACCGATGTCGGACCAAGACTTCGGAATTCCGGCCGACTGCGGGACCGCCTGACGACAGGATAACCCAAGTGTGATGACTGCAGCAAGGTAACACGAACATCTTAGAGTGCTGAGATCCTGCCCTGAAACGTAGGTATTTCTTGCATGATTCCCTGAAAGGGATGTGTAGGTAGGCCTCTTAGGTCGAGGATGGCTAATAAAGCATCCTTGGAAAGCAAAGGTAGAAGCTGCTGGAAGGTGAGCATTTTGAATTTTGGAATCACCAGAAAGGTGATTAAGAATAGATAGATCGAGGATGGGGTGCCATGTGCCCTCTTTTCTGAGTACCAGAAGAGTCTGGAGTAGAAACCTTGGCCTGTTTCTGTGGGAACATGCTCTATTGCCCTCATGGAGAGAAGGGAGAGACTTGTTTTTTGGCCTCTGCCCACTGGTTTGGGGGAAGATCAGGGAACACTTTTGGGGTTGGCAGTGTATGGAAATAAAATTTGTATCCCTGGGACACTATGCTGAGGACCCAGCGATTGTTTGTAATGGTGGCCAAGTTGCTTGCGTGGAAGGAGAGTTTTCCTCCTAAGGGCACGAGCAGGTGGGCAGAGGGAAAGAGTTGAAGTGAAAAGTCATTTTGAGTTCTTACCATAAGGGGGTGGCTTTGCACTCACTGACTCTGAAGAGGAGGAACTCCATTGCTTAGATCTCTGCATTCCCTGGAGCGGTTGTCTGAGGGGTCTGCTTCCCCTGGGTCTGGCTGAGCTGGCCTGGAGGGGGCAGGAAAGGACCAGTGCTTGGAGGGACAATGCCTAGTGAACCTCGGTGGTTGAACCTCTAAGAAGTCTTTCACTGTCTGCATAGATTTAGCTTTTTCTTCCATCTTTTTTAAGACCTCTTCTACCTTGGTGCCAAATAAGTGGTCTTTGTGCAAAGAGTGCGTCCAATAATTTGGATTTGACATGATCTGGCAAGGTCTATTACTTAAGCCAAGCATGCCTTCTAAGGACAGAACCAGTGACTGCTGCCCTGCAAAATGCTTCTAGGGCGTCAAAACCACATCCAAAGGTGTGCTTAGTTACTTGACTTGCAGAATGCATTAACTCTTGTAACTATTTTCTACGCAAGCAGGAAAAGATGACATTTTTTGCTTGAGGAGTTCCATGCTATGTTGCTGATATTTCAGCATGTGGAACTAACAAATTAATGCTCTAATAGCAAGATTAGCAGAGATGTATACTTTTTTACCCCACCTGTCTAATGCTAGGGAAACCCTATCTGAGGGGGTGGGATTCTTAGCTGCAGTTGCTTTGATTCTTTTAGGTCCTTGAGAGATTACCTCGGGGTCAGCTGTAAGATTTTTGAAAAGAAATTTGTGAGTCAGGGACTCTTAATACCAGTCAGGTTTCCTGGGAGCAGGAGGGAGGGTGTCAGGGGGTCAGACTAGATTCCATAAAAACATCATCCACAACATCCAGGACAGGAGGAATGGCCAGAGGTCTGTGCTAAATACCACCTAAGAATCCCCCCCCCCCCCAAGAGTCTTTTTCGACTGAGGATAGTTATGACATTCCCACAGGAAATGCTCCCTTAAAGTATGCAGGCTTTCCCCAAAGGAAAAGTACTCAGGTGGAGAGGCAGAAGGGACAGATTCCTTTGGATCAGAATACTCATAAGCAGAGAGGGGTTGCATATCTTCATATTCAGATGCAGAGTCATCTGACTCCTGTTAAGATAAAACTACTGGGGACAAGTCTCTTTCCCTTAGAAGGGGGTAGCCTGGCTTACCCCAAGTTCTGACATTTTAAGCATTTGAGAATGAGGCAAGGAAGCAGGTGCATGAGCTTGGGTCAGTTTTTTGCATGTGGTTCGCACCCTGTGCCTTAGAAACTCAGTTGTTTTTGCAAGAACTGAAGATGCGAAAGAAGTAGTCAGCCTGTGTCGAGTATCAGTAGTGCAAAGTACTTCCTCGTAAACCAGTGCCTGCTCAGCGGCTCCGGACCCATCCAACAGACATCCGTAAGATCCTTAGTCGAAGAGTATGGTAGCATACCGGACTCCGAAAGGGTCTCTGTAGCGGCTTGCGAATCCACAGATGCGAGCATCAGGAGCTGCGAAAGCACCTCACTGAGGACCAGAGAACTGGTGACTAGCTTAACAGAAGCGTCGTCGGCAGTTTTGGCAGTCTCTCTCTTTATCCTTACATTTTTTTGGAAGATAAGTAGTCGGATCGTTTACCAAAGCCATATCGGAATTAGAGGACCGAGAGCAAAAATACTTAACTTCAATAAGGGCCCGATGACTTAGAAGTTATGTACTTACCATAACGTTCCATCTGAGTAGGTGGATTCATTTGTCTGCAACCTGTGGGTATGGATCCGATATCGGATCCGAACCGGCATGGTTTATCCAGCTATGGATCAGAGCTCCTAGCTCCTCCCCTCACCCATAATGCCCTGCTCTCCCTACATGACCTCAGATCGAGTTTGCCCTGCACCAACTACCCTAACCAAAGGGTAACACACCCTATGTAGGAAACTGACAAGGCCAGGGGGATAGGAGGGCGGGATGGTTGCAGACAAATTAATCCACCTACTCAGATGGAATGTTATGGTAAGTACATAACTTCTAAATCTGAAGTAGGAGAATTCATTTGTCAGCAACCTGTGGAACAGAGTCCCCAGCTACCTGAATCTTGGGTGGCCATCATGGAAGGCTATTCCGGAGCACCGCGGAGCCAAAGGATGCTCTTCCTCTAGAAGTGACGTCCAGCTTGTAATGAGTAATAAAGGTATGAGATGAAGCCCAAGTGGCTGCTGAACAAATGTCATCCAGAGGAACCCTAGACTTAAAGGCCGCTGAAGTAGAGACAGACCGGGTCGAATGAGCATGGGCTCCCTCCGGTGCGGGCCTCCCAAAGGCTTGGTACGCCAACAGAATACACTGAGAAATCCAGCGTGACAAAGAAACTTTGGAAATTGGTTTACCCAGATTAAATTTGGCAAAAGAAATGAACAACTGGTCTGATTGCCTATGACCAGCTGTCCTATGAAGGTAAAAACGAAGCTGCCTGTGAACATCCAAGGAATGCAGCTTGTATTCGCCTTTGTTTTGATACTTAGGGAAGAAAACAGGGAGGTTGATGGACTCATTAATGTTAGCTTCTGAAGCAACTTTAGGAAGAAAGGAGGGATTGATCCTTAGGTACACCCGGTCCGGATGAAAAATCAAATAAGGCGGTTTCATGGACAGGGCCTGAAGCTCAGAAACTCTCTTAGCCGAAGTAATGGCTACCAAAAAAGCAGTCTTAAAGGACAAGTATTTAAGATTGACTGTGGCCGCAGGTTCGAAGGGGGGAGCGGTCAAGGCCTGAAGTACCAAGGAAAGATCCCACGGGGGAACAGTTTCTTTGACAGGGGGTCTGAGCAAAGAGGTGCCTTTTAGGAAGGTTTTGCATAACTTAGCCGACATAAGAGACCCTGAATCATGTCCAACATAGTAATGAGATATGGCCGCCAGCTGAACTTTGACCGGGGAACTACTGGTGCCATCATTAAAGAGAGTAGTAAGGAAATCTAGAACCAAAGGAAGGAGAACCGTGAAAGGATCTAGGTCTTGCCGCTCTGCCCAAATGGAGAAACGCTTCCATTTAGTGCGGTAAATTTTTCTGGTAGAGGGCTTGTGGGCCGCTACCAGAATGGCCTTAACTGGGGACGAGATACCGAGAGTCCTGATTAGGAGTGGAACTGGAGCAGCCAAGCAGTCAACTTCAGGTTGTCCAGGTTCGGAGCTGGCAGGTTCGACGGGTGTGATATCAGATCCGGAATGGGATCTAGAATCCAAGGTGGATTCACTGAATGAGACCTTAGGTAAGGGAACCAGATCTGTCGAGGCCAGAACGGAGCAATGAGGATTATTCTGCAACCCAACCGAGAGGCTTTCTGAAGTACTTGTAGCATCAGAGGTAGAGGGGGGTATGCATAAAGAAGACCGAGAGGCCAAGCATGCACCAGAGCGTCTCTCGGAGAATCCCCTGGAAGGGGGATTAGAGTGAAAAAACTGTCGCACTTGGCGTTTAAAGAAGAAGCAAAGAGATCGCAACAGGGAGTCCCCCACTGTGCGAAGATACATTTCGCTACTTGAGAATTGAGAGACCACTCGTACGGGGAGAGAATGGTGCGACTGAGCTTGTCCGCTAGGATGTTGGTCCGACCCGGAATATGCGTTGCGATGAGAAACCGGTTGGTGGAGATCGCCCATTCCCACACTCTCATGGCTTCTCGACATAAAGGGTAAGACCTGGTTACCCCCTGTTTGTTGATGTACCAGACCACCGACATGTTGTCTGATTGAATCACAATTGTTCCCAGGGGAAGGAGGGCCTGAAGTGCTCGCAATGCTAAGAGCACCGCCCTCATTTCCAGAACATTGATATGCACGGAGGTCTCTGAATCGCTCCACGTGCCTTGGACCATCCGGCCCGCAAAATACCCCCCCCACCCGAGGCGGGAAGCGTCCGTGGTCACAGTGGTGAGAGGGGGAGATGCACAAAAGGGGCGGCCCCTGTGGAGGTCCGGAGAATAGAGCCACCACAAGAGAGACCGCTTGCAAGCCTTGCTGATTGCAATGGGATGATACAGGGGGAGGGAGAGAAATGACCATTGCACCTGCAGTGTCCATTGAAGCACCCGCATGTTCAAGCGGGCGTGCGGAAGAAGAGTAATCGCTGCCGCCATAGATCCTAGCGCCCTCAGGATCAATTCCACAGGTGTTGAGCTGGAGTGAAGGATGGCCCGCACCTGGAGTCGCAGATTCCGAACCCTGTCGGTTGTGAGAAAGGCTCTTAAATTTCTCGTGTCTAACCTGGCTCCTATAAATTCTATTGTTTGAGTAGGGACCAGGTTGGACTTTTCTATGCTTACCATGATGCCTAGCTTGGGAGCTAGACGAAGGAAGGAGTCTCTTGCCAAAGAGAGTAGATGCCTTGTTGGGGCGGTGAGAAGCCAGTCGTCTAGGTACGGAAAGACCTGCACCCCCTGAAGCCTCAGGTGGGCCGAAACCACTGCTAACACTTTGGTGAACACCCTGGGGGCTGTGGTGAGACCAAAGGGAAGGACCCTGAACTGGTAGTGACTGGCTCCCAGCTGGAAGCGAAGAAACCTCCTGGATCGTCTGTCCATCAGAATGTGGTAGTACGCGTCCTTGAGGTCTATAGAGCACATCCAGTGATTCTCCCCTAGAAGGAGAAGGATGGACTGCAAAGTGACCATCCGAAACTTCTCTTTGGGAACTGACAGGTTCAACAGGGACAGGTCTAGAATGGGTCTTAGGTCCCCCGTCTTTTTTGGCACTAAAAAGAACCTGGAGTAGAACCCTGATCCGATCTGGTCTGGGGGGACGGGCTGGATGGCTCTTTCTCAGCAGATGGCCAATTTCTGCTGAAGAGGCCTCCCTCTGATCAGGTGGAACATCGGGGAGGATTTTTAACTTTGGGACATGAAGAAAGGGGATCTTATAACCTCAGGATATAATCCAGAGTACCCAGCGGTCCGATGTAATGGACTCCCATGCCGCTAGGTACTCCAAGAAACGTCCCCCGACTGCCTCCAGAGTGGAGCAGTCGGGCAACCCATCAGGGTTGCTGCGTGGGCCGTTCAGAGAAAGGTTCCCTGGACCCAAAGTTCCTGGGAGCCCCTCTGCCCCTAGGGTGGCGTCCTCCCTGTCCTCCTCTGCCACGGAAGGACTAGTTGTCCAGAGCGGGTTGGGAATGCTGCGACTTCCGGAACCACATCTTCTTCTGGCCCTTTTGGTTCCTAGAGTAGGACCTCTGGGGCAGAGAAGCGGACTCCAATGGCAGACAGCGTCTTCCCGTCCTTCTCGCTCTGAACCAAGGTATCGTGAACCGTCTTGCCAAAAACGGCAGAACCGTCAAAGGGGGCATTCGCGAATGACGCCTTGAAGGGCTCCGTAAAATCGCAGTGGCGGAGCCAGGCCTGCCATCTTGTGACTAGGCCCGCTCCCGCAGCTCTAGCGGCTCCCTCGGTAGCGTGGGAAAGTAACCGCATAGAGGTGTTAGTCACAGAACGAAGAGTGGCCATATGGGTGGAGTGCATAAGTTTGTCCTCCTCCAATATGGACTCTGGGGGGGATGCAGCGTATTCCTTGATAAGATCGCGTTGCATCCTAATGACGTGTGCCAAATAGTTGAGCGCCCTCACTGAGAAGGTCGCTGAACTAAAGATTCGCTTCCCCAAACGGTCCATCATCCGAGACTCCTTGCTCGGGGGATGGACTGAGGGACTCCCCTGGGCGAGTTCCCTCTTAGTGGCTGCTGCCGACAACATGGCATCTACCGGGGGTCCCTTGCTCCAGTGGGCACGGTCAGCAGGGGGCTAAGGATCCTGTCGGGCAACTTAGGGATTGGCTCCATGGTGTCCAGGTCCTTCCACGCCCTGGTGGTAATAAGGTCCACCAGGGGGTCAGCAGGAGGGGACACCCAAGAGGTAGACGGGCCCGCTTCAAATGCCTCCAAGAACACTGACTCGTCCGAGGAAGACTTTGGGGCAGACCACCCACCTCTAATCCATAACATTTCCATGATATCTCCGAAGGAGACATCCTCAGTGGGTGATCTTGGGGAGCCTTCCCCTTCCTCCAAGTCAGTGTCTTCGGTCAAAGACTCGGGGGAGTCTATGTGCCTCCTCTTACACGAATGCTTGCGAGGTGCTTCCTCGGGGTGGCTGTCAGAGGAGCCCACACCAGCAATGTCCAGAACCACAGGAACTGCGTGGGGCAGTGAAGCGGGCTGTCCCAGTGGGCGGGTGATGGAAGCGTGGCCCAGAGCAGATTGAGTGCGGGACGGAGCCGAAGCAAGGGCCGGGGGTCCGGATGCCCTCAACAGAGCCCTCTCCACTACATCAAAAGCCGAGGGGGAGCCAGCCTCGACAATAGGATCCGAAAGTCGTCTCCCCCTCGGATCCGATGAGCGGATCGGAGCCGGCGCCGAGCTCCTCTGATCAGAGGGACCAGTGTACTCCGACAAGGACGGCGCCGAAGGCACACAGAGTCCCTCGGATCCGAAGCTCGGGCCAAGGCTCCGAGAGGTCGGATCCAACAGACTCGAAGGCAGGGTCGGATCCGAAGTACCCAGTACTGTCGGCGCCGACCCAACCGCAGCTCCGAGGCTGCCCGGCTCCGGGCGCTCCGAACCCGGGTAGTGGGTCGGAGAAGGAGCAATGGGCTTAAAAAAGGGGGTCGAGCTCCCCCCCCCCAGAGGGGGTGGGGTGGGGCAGGAGCACTCCCATCTGCATCTAGGCCTGGATGAACCTTCTCATCATCCGGTCCAGATCAGCATCGGAGAGGCTGTAAGTAGACCTCGACGAGGCTACAGAGGTAGGTCTCGAGTGCCGCCTCGATAGCCTCGAAAGAGGTCGGGTCTCCTCATCCTCAGGCTCCGGTGAAAAACACGGTGACCGGAGCCGAGGAGGGGGAGAGCCAGCAGCCAGAGAGGGAGGAGAAGCCCGCTTGGCCGGCGGGGCTGAAACGGAGGTCTCGGCCCGCCGCTTGTGGTGCTGCTCTCTCCGGTCCTTTTTCCTGGCTTCACTCTCCTCCGACCCTTTGGCAGGAGTTTGAATCCCGGGTGGAGGAGGGGGAGCAGGCAAGGCAGGGACTGCCGAAGCAGCGACCACCAAGGGGGCGGGGGGGGGGGGCGAAGCAGAGTATGGGGGCAAGAGTCCTGCCAAGACCAGCTTCGACCTCCGCTCCTTCAATGCCATGGGGTTGAACCCTGCACAGACTGAACACCCTGAAGTGAGGTGTTCAACCCCAAGGCATCGAACGCACCGAGTGTGGCCATCAGCAGGGGAAAGCTTATGGCCACACTCGGAGCACTTTGAAAAAACAGCCTTTGGGGCCTCAGACACGAACCAGCAAGGGGAGGGTAAAAACTATATTAAATTAACCCAAAAAAGATATAAACAGAAGGGAAACCTATAACTTTCACACAACTTAAAAGTTTTAAAAGTTTTAAAACCCTTTAACAAGAATACTAAGACTTAGCTTTTGGAGCTCTGACGACCCAGCCTTTACCATGCGCGGCAAACTAGATCTGAGGTCATGTAGGGAAAGCAGGGCATTATGGGTGAGGGGAGAAGCTAGGAGCTCGGATCCATAGCTGGATAAACCATGCCGGTTCGGATCAGATATCGGATCCATACCCACAGGTTGAAGACAAATGAATTCTACTTCAGATGTATAGTTCTAGCGTTGAACAAAGCACAAAAGCGACAGCGGGGGATGTCATGGTCTGGGCCTAAAGCGGGGACGCAGTACGAATGAAAGTCTCGGTGTGGTATTTGCTTTCCACAGGCGAGACAATTGTTAACTTTTTCTGACCTCGGTTAGAGCAAGAAAAAGAAACCCCAATGGCGTACTTGGCTTTAGAAGACTTCAATTCGGAAATGACAACTCAGGTAGCGTCCGACTGGCACTTGTGCAAACTGCTTCTGCTTCAGGCTCCTCGGCAGGAAAGACTGATGTAATTGTGTCGGCTGCCTGATTTTATACCACTGACTACCTGATGTCAGTCCTGGAGCAACAGCAACATACACAGAAATACTAAGCCTCTGGTACTCGGGCCAACTGAGGGCTACCCCTCCCCTGGCAGGAAATCCAAATTTGATGACTGCAACAGTGAAACATGATCACCATAATATGCACTCTTTCCCCAGAGGCAAACAGTAGTTCTTCCCTTGCCTGGCGAGGACAACCCTACAGTCACAGGGGCCATGTCCAACTCCTCCATTCTTGCTGGCTTCCTGATGAGCTACAAAAAGAGGGGCAAGACAGACATCAATGAGCAGTCTGAGGAACCAAGTCCAGCCACTCTGTGGCTGAGAAAATGAGGGAGCTCATCTGTCAGCCAAGGACTCCCTAGCAGTTTTTATTTGAAGAGAATAAATGAAGAAACAAGGAGACCAGTAACTGTGTCATTGTCCAGCTGAGAAAGAATCCTGAAAGACTAGTAGCAGAGGCTGTGAATGTAAAATCTCCTGACTGAAAAATAAAGCTTTTTGAGTCAAACAAAAGTTACGGTCCAAAGCACAATATCCTGCCTCCAACACTCTCAAATCTACATGAAAAAGTATAATAATGGATTTTTAACACAGTTTTGGCAGTCAAGCACATTCTGAGAAAATCTCCCCTACAGTCACACAGTTCATAAAACTTCCCCCAGCATAAAATACATTTTCCATAGGAAAAGCACATTTTTTTCTCAGAAAATGGAGTAGAAGGTTTCCCCCAGAAGAGTACTTTTTTGCACAGCCTTGAAGGATCGCTAGCGGACCTCAAGATCCATGAGGCCTGCAAAGGAAGTGCACACTGGCTGCAAGAAATCTGATACTTTTGGCACCCAAACAGCCTTTTTCTGTGGCTTTGCTCACGTCCCTGGCAGTTAGATCACAGAGAAGGTGGCTCTTAAGCTTTGAAACCTGGTCAGTAGCCATATCTTGGGCAAAATATAACCCAAACAGCTAGGCTATTGCTCCAGTCATCTAAAGATGAGCATAACAGAACTGACTAATTAAACAATTACTCATTGACCAAAAAATGCTTGGACATACTGACTCAGCTAAAACATCCACATCAAGTTTCTCCTGACTTGTATGTTGGTAGCTTCAAAAACTTCCTTCCAACATAAAGTGATTATAACTGCAATTAAGGGATTTACTTGCAGATTACTTTTTTAAACTATACTAAAAGCTTTTCATTTGCTCTTTAAAGAGTAATGTGTATCCTTCTTTGCTAATTCTCAGAAAGTACAGATGTGTACACTTACCATAAATGTAGATGTAAGAGTGCATTCACTGTTGCAGTCATCACATTTGGGTCATCTGCTTGCAGGTAGCCCTCAGTCGGCCTGTTTATCAAACTCTTGGGACCTGCGTCCGCTGCGGTCTCATCTTTCATGACGTCAGGTAGTCAGGGGTATAAAGCATGCAGCATAAGCCATTACATCAGTTTTTCTTGCACCAGATGTCAGGTGCCCCCCATAATGGGAAGCAATTATATACAAGGTTACACCTCCAACAAAAAAGCAAATACACCAAAAAGCTTTTAAGCATAGTAAACAAGAATAGAGGTATAGTCAACAGAAGTCAGGGGGCTGGAGGGAGGGTAACCAGGACTGCAACAGTGAATACACTCCAACATCTACATTTATGTTAAGTGTATACAACTGTACTATGTTCTTCGTGTTTCACTTGTTGCAGTCATCACATTTGGGTAGATTCCCAAAGCTAAGGATGGGAGGAGGCAATTAGATAGCATTAGGACCAGCTATAAGGCCCTGCAAGACTGCAGTGGCAAAGCCAGCTCTGGATTTAGAAAATATTGGCAAGTGGTAATGCTTGGTGAAGGTATGTACAGAACTCCAGGTAGCAGCTTCTAGGATGTCCATGGTAGGGACATCTCTGAGAGAGGCTGCAACGGTGCATGCAGCCCTGGTTGAATGTGGTCTTATCCCCTGTACGGTAGGTTTTCCATGGTGCTTAGAGCACAGATGAATGCAATGGTCTATCCACTTACAAATGGTTTGCTTTGAAATTGCCTTCCCCTCTTCCCCTGCAGCAAATGCCACCAGCAGCTGTTCAGATTTCCTGAGGGGGTTAGTCCTGTCCAAGTAAAATCTAAGTTGTCTGTGCACGTCCAAGGAGTGCAGTATTCGTTCTCCCTTGTTCTGTGGATTAGAAAAGGTTAGCAAATGAATGGACTGATTAAGAGCCAAACTGGATACCACCTTGGGCATAAATGAGTGATTGGTCCTGAGGGACACCCTGCCCACATGAATCATGATAAAAGGCTCCATTGCCATGAGGGCCTGAATTCAGACACCCTTCTTGCTGAAGTGATGGCTAGAAGGAAGGCGGTTTTCCAAGAAAGGAATTTCAACTCTGCATTTGCAGCTGGCTCAAAGGGAGGAAGAGTGAGCCTTTCCAATACAAAGTTAAGGTCCCTGGCTGAAGTAGGGGCTCTCCTGGGTGGTATTAAGTTTTTGGCCCATGAGGAATTGCTTCAGCAGTGGACGAGAGAAGGGTGACTCTGTATAGTAATGTGCTGAAATTACTGAGGCATAAATTCTGATGCAAGAAAAGGAAAGGCCCTTGTGAAACATCTTAGTTAAGTATTGAAGAATAGGAAGTAAATTGGGCACTGCTGTGCCCATCCTCGGAGTTTGGCTCCAGGAACAGAACCTTTTCCATTTTTCAGCATAGGATTTTCTAGTACTAGGACTCCTTACCTCCAGAATGACATCCATCACTTGCCTACTGAGGAATGGTAACGGAAAGGTTAGGTAATTAGCCAGGCTTCAAGTTTCAGGGCTTGAAGCTGAGGGTGCAGAATCTGGCCCTCCTGCTGGGGCAGCAGGGCAGGGGTCTGAGGCAGGTGCCATGGCACCAGCAGTGACACACTGCGCAAGACGGGGTACCAGTATTGGCATGGACAGTCCGGTACAATCAGTATTGCCCTTGATTTGTCCTGTATGATCTTTAGTAGCACTTTGGAAAGGAGAGGCAGTGGACAATAGGCATAAACTCATAGGTTTTTCCATGTGAAGGACAGGGCATCCACTTTCCAAGCTTGTGGGGTGTCCTTGTGCAGAAATTGTCCAACTGATGGTTCTGATGGGAGGCAAACAGGTCTATCTCTGGGCTCCCCCATTTATTTCCAGTTTCCACTTGTGTGGGACCTTGAGATTTCTGCTTAGGTCATCTGGCAGTGTATTTAGCTTTCGTGGCAGGAATTGAGCATGTAGGTGCACTTGGTAGCTCACGGCTGTGTTCCACAGAGCCACGGCTACTCTGCAGAGGGTTATGAGTGGGATCCCTCCCTGCTTATGTACCACATAACAGTGGTGCTGTCCATCTTTACCAATAATTGTCCTGGAAGAATGTGGTCCTTGAAGGTTGTCAGATCATTCTGTACAGCTAACATTTCTTTTTGATTGATATGCAGGTGCATTTGACTTGGGTTCCATCTGCCCTGAATGCACTGCCCTGCCAAGTGAGCCCCCCATGCATAGTCTGATGAGTCTGTTAGGGATTGGGCAGCAGTGGGTAGAGTGAATGGCAGTCCCTTGCTTTTGTGGCAGGCATCTGCCCACCAAAGGAACTCTATCTTTAGACAAGGTATGACAGGAATCATAAATTTCAGATCCTTGGAATGTTGACACCATGGGCTTTTTAGATACTATTGCAGCTTCTTCATATGCAGTCTTGCATATGGAATTAGTAGAATGCAAGAGACCATGAACCCCAGTCCATGAAGTATTTTCTTTGGAGATAGCTGGGTCTTTCTAGCCAGTAATTTTTAGTAGGCTATCAAATGAACTTGTTTCTCTGGCATGAGGTAGACCCATCTGGGAACTTGTATTCAAGCTTGCTCCCAGGAGTACAATTTGTTGGCAGGATACTAGATGTTATTTCTTTTCATTTATGGTGTACCCCAGAGAAGTTAGCAATTTCTTTACAAATGCCAGATGATTTAATAGTATGTCCTGGCTTTCTGCCTGAATTAGACAATCGTTCAGGTATGGGGATATTTGAATATTTCTTTGCCTGCAAAATGCAATGACTGGAGACAGGCATTTTGTGAATACCCTGGGCACAGTAGATAAGCCAAAGGGCAGTGCAGAGAACTGATAGTGCATGTAGCCTGCTCTGAAGCGTAGGTATCTTCTGCAAGATTCCCTTATTGGGATGGGCAGGTAGGCTTCTTTTAAATTGAGTGCTGCCAACCAAGCATTTTTGCCTAGCATGGGAAGCAGCTGATGAAGAGTTAGTATCTTGAATTTTGGGATTACCAAAAGTGTGTTTAGGATAGACAGGTCCAGGATAGGATGCCAGGAATTTTCTTTCCTGGGTACCAGGAAAAGTCTTGAGTAGAAACCTTGCCCCCATTCTTCTTCTGGGACAGGTTGAATAGCCCTGATGCTTAGAAGAGAGAGAACTTGCTTTTGAGCCTCTGCCCACTGATTTGGGGGTAGGCCTGTCCAACTGCTTGGGGTTGACAAGCAGTGGAAGTGGAATCTGTATCCTTGGGAAACTATATTTAAAACCTATTTGTCCTGGGTAATGAGTTCCCAATTACTGGCATGCAGGGAAATCCTTTCCCTTAAAGGAACAGTCAGTTGAGCAGGGCGTGGAAGGTGTAAAGTTGTCATTGAGACAGTTTATCAAAGGGGGGAGTCTTACTACTCCCTGCTTTGGAAGTGGGAGTTCCTCAATGCTTAGGCCTGTGAGTACCTTGGGACTGAAGCCTGGGTGTTCTGCTGGCTCTGGGTTTGGACTGAAGCCCTGGAAGAGGCAGGAAAGGACCAATTCTTTGAGGGCCAATGCCTACTAAATCTGGGATGCTGCACTTGCATGAAATCTTTAACAGTTTGCATAGATTTAGCTTTTTCCTCCATCTTTTTAAGTACCACTTCTGGTCTGTTGCCAAACAGGCGGTCTTGGTTTAAGGGAGCATCCAGTAATTTAGCTTTAACATGATCTGGCAAATTTGCTCCTTAAGCCAAGCATGCCTTCTAAGTACATACCCAGGGACAGCAGCCCTGCAAGATGCCTCTAATGAATCAAAACCACATTGCAAAGTATGTTTTCCCAATTGTTCAGCAGAATGCATTAAATCCTGTAAATTCTTATTTTCAGCACAGTCATGAATCAACATCATTTTCTGTTTAAGCAATCCAATAATATGCTGCTGATACTTCAACATATGAAACTGGCAGTTTAAGACCGGAATGGCTAAAGTTGCAGAAGTGTATACCTTCTTACCCCAACTATCCAGCGCCCTGGAATCTCTATCAGAGGGGGTAGGATTTTTAGCCCTAGTGGCCTTAATGCCCTTGGATCCCTGTGAAATGGTCTCTGGATTTTTAGAGAGGAACTTGTGTTAGTCTGGTACCCTGTAATAAAGTACAATTTTGTACCTACCATAAATGTAGATGTTAGAGAGTGTTCAAACTGCTGCAGTCATTACACTTGGGTTATCCTGCTGTCAGGCAGTCCCGGAGTCGGCCAGAGTGCCAAAGTCTTGGTCCAGCGTCGGTTGCTGTCGCTTCTTCCCTGACATTAGTGCGCTAGGGGTATGTAAGATGCATCCAATGCAATTTTCTTCAGTTTTTCTTGCCCCAGATGTCAGGTGCCCCCAAGTAGGTAGGCAATACATATTGCTAATAAAAAATATACATATAAAATAAAAACAATACCTTCGGATACAAGCAAATACACCACAAAGGTTGTATAGGATAGAAAGGTATAGATAAGTCCAGCTAGTTCAGAGGGGATGGAGGGAGGGTAACCTGGACTGCAGCAGTGTGAACACTCTAACATCTACATTTATGGTAGGTACAAAACTGTACTACGTTCATCGTGTTACACTGCTGCAGTCATTACACTTGGGTAGAATCCCAAAGCTAAGATTGGGTGATGGTCTATAAAGAGTTAGGATTGGCTATGAGCCCCTGCAGAACTACAGTGGCAAATCCTGCTCTGGATTTAGAGTAAAGAGCCAAGTGGTAATGCTTGGTATAGGTGTGCACTGAACTCCAAGTTGCAGCCTCCAAAATTTCCTTGGTAGGTACTCCTCTGAGAAAGGCTGTTGAAGTGGTTGTTGCCCTGGTGGAACGTGGCCTAATGTTATTAGGGACTGATTTTCCATGCTGTGTAGCAGTAACGAATACAGTGTCCTATCCATTTGGATATAGTCTGCTTTGAGATAGCCTTGCCCTGTGATCCTCCAGCATATGCTACAAATAGTTGCTCAGTTTTCCTGAAAGCTTTTCTTTTGTCCAAATAGAAGCGTAGCTGCCTGTGTATGTCCAAAGAGTGCAGGTCTCTCCCCTTTATTCTGGGGGTTTGGATAAAAAGTTGGCAAATGGATGGTTTGGTTAAGAGCCACACTAGATACCACCTTTGGCATAAAGGTAGGGTTTGTCCTTAAAGAAACCCTGTCCTGATGAAAAATTATAAAAGGTTCCACTGCCATTAATGCCTGTAGCTCTGAGACTCTTCGTGCTGAAGTTACTGCCAGGAGCAGAGCTACTTTCCATGACAAAAATTTTAGATCGGCTGTATTGGCTGGCTCAAAAGGTGGCAGGGTCAGTTTTTTCCAAAACGAAATTTAGGTCCGGTGTTGGTGCTCTCCGGGGTGGTCTTATGTTTTACCTCTCTGAGGTACTGCTTTAGCAAGGGATGAGAGAATAAAGGAGGATCCGTGTTGTAATGTGCTGAAATGGCAAAGGCGTGGATCTTAATTGATGAGGACAGGTCTTTGTCCAACATCGCAGTTAAGGATTCTAAAATCTGAGGAATGTTTGGGACAAGACGGTCAAGGCTTTGAGCCTGGTTCCAGGCGCAGAATCTCTTCCATTTTTCTGAGTAAGCTTTCCTGGTGCTAGGCCTCGTGGCCTCCAAAATGACATCCATAACAGCTTTAGAGAGAGAGGTGTTGCCAGTTTGACTAATGAATCTGCCATGTAGCCAGGTTTATGGTTTTGAGCTGACCGTGCAGGATCTAATTGTTTTGTTGAGTCAGAAGGTGTGGAATTTGAGGCAAAATCCATGGTGGGTCTTGAGCTAAGTTCTTTAAGATTGGGTACCAGTGCTGGCATGGCCAGTCTGGAGCAATCAGGATCATCTGTGGTTTTTCTTGTCTGACTTTTAGGAGTATCTTTGAAAGGAGAGGCAGTGGTGGGAAGGTATAAACTTCTAGGCTTTTCCAGCTGAACAAGAGAGCATCCACTTTCCATGCTTGTGTGTGTGAAGTCCTTGTGCAGAATTTTTGTAGTTGGCAATTCAGTGGCGAGGCAAAAAGATCTATGTCTGGGCATCCCCATTTTTGCGTTACCATGCTGAAGATTTGTGGATTCAATTTCCATTCGTGAGGGTTGATATTTCTGCTTAGATCGTCTGACAGAATATTTTTCTTTCCTGGCAGGAATTGTGCTTGCAGATGAATTTGATACGTTAGAGCTGCGTTCCACAAGGTCATGGCTTGCCTGCATAAGGGATAAGAATGAGTACCCCCTTGCTTGTTTATGTACCACATTACTGTGGTGTTTGTCTTTAATAATAATTGTCCTGGATGCAGAAGGTCCTTGAAAGCTGTTAGGGCATTCTGAACAGCCAACATCTCTTTGATTGATGTGAAGATGCATCTGGTCCATGGTCCACTTGCCCTGAATGCATTTTCCTGAAATGTGTGCTCCCCAGGCATAATCCGAAGCATCTGTTAGAGTCTGCCTGGCTGTGGGTAGGGTAAAAGGCTGACCCTTGTTTAGGTGACATGCCTGTGCCCACCATCGAAACTCCTGTTGTAGGCAGAGAATTATTGGTATCACTGCTTCTAAACTGTGAGAGTGTTGAGTCCAAACACTTTTTAGGTATCATTGTAATTTCCTCATATGCAGTCTGGCATATGGTATTAGTACTATGCAGGATGCCATGAATCCCAGGGCCTGCAGAATGTTTCTTGCAGGGAGATGGGACTTTTTTGCCAGTAGTTGAAAATATTGAGTTAATTGAATTTGTCTGGCGTGAGATAAGCCATCTGGGCCGTTGAATGAGGCAGTCGTCCAGGTATGGATATATTTGAATAACTTTTTGTCTGCAAAATGCAATTACTGGTGCCAGGCACTTTGTAAAGACCCTGGGCGCAGTAGAGAAGCCAAAGGGCAGTGCAGAGAATTGGTAGTGCATTGTACCAGCTTTGAATCTGAGGTATCTTCTGCAATTCTGTCTGATAGGGACACGCAGGTATGCCTCTGAGGTCCAGAGTAACAAGCCAAGCCTTCTTGCCCAGCATGGGTAGAAGCTGCTGTAATGTCAACATTTTGAATTTCGGAATATCCAGGTAAGTATTTAGAAATGAAAGGTCTAGTATGGGCCTCCAGGCCTTGTCCTTTCTGGGGACCAGGAAGAGTCTTGAGTAAAATCCTTGTCCCTGTTGTGGTACTTTTTGAATAGCTCTCGTGTCCATGAGGGTTGTAATTTGTTTGTATGCCTCTGCCCATTGATTCTGTGGCAGGTATGGCATTCCTTTTAGCCTTGGTAAAGTATGAAAGTGGAACCTGTAACCTTGACGCACAATATTCAGAACCCATTTGTCTTGGGTGATTGTTTGCCAGTATTAAGAAAAAAGTTCTAGCTTTCCCCCTAAGGGGGCTTCCAAAAGGGAAGTGCTTGGTGTACGAAGGGGGAAGTCATTGGGACTGTTTCCTGTAAGGTTGAGACTTGTCCTCACCTCCTTTTGGGGTTGAGGTGCCCCACTGTCGTCTGTTAGAGCCTTGGGGTTGAGATCTGCCTCTCTGTGGCCTGTCTGACAATGGAAAGGACCAATTGTTTGTTGGCCAATTTCTGCTAAATCGAGGTGGCTGTACCTGTAAGAAATCCTTGACTGTTTGCATAGATTTAGCCTTATCCTCCATTTTCTTTAACACCACTTCTGATTTAACACCAAACAAGATATCATGCTGTAAAGGAGCATCCAATAATTTTGCCGTAACATGAACAGGTGTACACTGTTCTTTTAACCAAGCATGTCTTCGAATCACAGAACCTGTAACTGTGGCTCTACAAGAGGCTTCTAAAGCATCAACACCACATTATAGAGTATGTTTTCCCACCTGTTCAACTGCGTGCAATAAATCCTGCATTTCTTTACAGTCAGGAGCTTCTGAGCTTGCAAGCATTTTCTGTTTTAACTGAGCCATTAAATATCGTTGGTACTTAAGCATGCGAAAAGTACAGTTTTGTACCTACCATAAATGTAGATGTTCGAAGATCCACATTGCTGCAGTCCTAACACTTGGGGTAGTCCGCTGTCCCAGTCGGCCCGAATACCAAAGTATATGGCTGACGTCGGTCATGGCGCATTAATCTGACGTCAGGACGTCAGGGTACAAATGCGCATGACCGACGTCATATCCTCAAGTCTTTTCTTGCCCCAGATGTCAGAAGACCCTATAAAGATAAGGCTAAAACCAAAAACACCACACACTCCTGCACCAAATATATATACAATATATACAAATTTACAAGAGTATAACCCCATCCACACAATCACCCCTAAACACAGAGGGGAAGGAGGGAGGGTAAATTGGACTGCAGCAATGTGGATCTTCGAACATCTACATTTATGGTAGGTACAAAACTGTACTATGTTCTTCATACCACATTGCTGCAGTCCTAACACTTGGGTAGAATCCCAAAGCAGAGGTAAGGGAGGCTGGCAAATCATAAGGAAGCAGGAGCTGACAACATGCCCTGCAAAATAGCCGTGGCAAAACCAGCCCTAGATTTAGAGTAAAGAGGAAGGTGGTAATGCTTAGAGAAAGTATGCACTGAACTCCAAGTAGCTGCCTCCAAAATATCCTTAGTTGCCACCCCCCTTAGAAATGCTGTTGAAGTGGCAGTAGCCCTAGTGGAATGAGGCCTAATCCCAGCTGGAATCTCCTTGCCATGATGGGAATAACAAAATGCAATGCAAAACCCAATCCACTTAGAAATAGTGTGTTTTGACACAGGCTTGCCCTGAGAACCCAAAGCAAAAGAAACAAACAACTGCTGAGACTGCCTAAAATCCTTAGTCCTGCTTAAATAATAACGCAACTGCCTGTGTACATCTAAAGTGTGCAAAATCTTTTCCCCCTTATTTTGGGGATCTGCATAAAAGGTAGGCAAATGAATAGTTTGGTTTAAAGCCACACTAGAAACCACTTTAGGCATAAAGGAAGGATTAGTAATAAAGATACCCTATCCTTATGAAAAATCAGGAAAGGCTCAACCGCCATAAGGGCCTGCAATTCAGACACCCTTCTTGCAGAGGTAATGGCTAACAGAAAAGCAGTCTTCCATGACAAATATTTCAATTCAGCAGTAGCTGCAGGCTCAAAAGGTTGTAGAGTGAGTTTCTCCAACACAAAATTGAGGTCCCAAGCAGGAGCAGGAGCTCTACGTGGGGGTCTTATATTCTTTGCCCCTCTAAGAAATTGCTTGAACAAAGGATGAGAAAACAATGGTGGGTCACAATCATAGTGAGCTGAAATTGCTGCAGCATGAATCTTAATGGAAGAAAAAGACAAACCTTTGTCCAATAACTCAGTAAGATATTGAAGAGCCACACTGAAATTTGGCTCAAACATCCAAATCCTTTGCTGCACACCAAAATAAAAATCTCTTCCATTTTCCTGCGTACACTTTCCTTGTACTAGGTCTTCTAGCTTCCATAATCACATTCAAAACTTGTTGAGGAAGCTGAGACCTGCTATGGTTCAAAACAGAATATGCCAGGCAGTTAGATGAAGAGAGTGAAGCTTGACATTGAGTAGATGCCCGTCCTTCTGAGACAATAGGTGTGGAATCAAAGGTAAGGGCCATGGAGGCTTCCTTACTAGACTCCTCAGCAATGGGTACCAGTGCTGCCGAGGCCAATCTGGAGCTATCAAAATCATCCTTGGCTTGTCCTGTCTGACCTTTAGGAGTACCTTTGGGAGGAGAGGCAGAGGTGGAAAGGCATACACATGAAGATTTTTCCAACTGAAAGAAAGAGCATCCACTTTCCAGGCTGTGTGATGAAACCTTTTCGTGCAAAACTTTGGCAGCTGGTGGTTTAGTGGAGAAGCGAACAGATCTATGTCTGGAGTTCCCCATGACACTGTCAATTTTGAAATACATGAAGATCCAGTTTCCACTCGTGGGGATCCATGATTTGCCTGCTTAACACATCTGCTAAGGAGTTCTGTGCTCCTGGCAGAAACCTTGCTTGAAGAGTAAGCTGCAAGCTGAGCGCAGTCTCCCACAAAATCATTGCTTGCCTGCATAGAGGATAAGAATGTGTTCCCCCTTGCTTGTTGATGTACCACATGACAGTAGTGTTGTCTGTTAGAATCAACACCTGCCCTGGAAGAAGTAACTCCTTGAAAGCCGTCAATGCAAACTGGACTGCTAACATCTCCTTCATGTTGATATGTAGATGCTGTAGTCTGGCAGGCCACTTGTCTTGTATCCACTTTCCATTCAGATGAGCTCCCCAAGCTATGTCTGAGGCATCTGTCGTTAGAATCTGACTCGCCTCTGGCCGGGTCACAGAGAGTCCCTTGTTTAGGTGACATTCCTGAGCCCACCACAAAAATTCCTTTTGAGTGCAAGGTATTATTTGAATGACAGTGTCCAGATCTTGGCAGTGCTGTGTCCATACATTTTTGAGATACCATTGTAGCTTCCTCATATGCAGTTTGGCATTGGGAAGCACCAGAATACAAGATGCCATGAACCCTAATGCTTGAAGGACTGTCCTTGCAGTCAGCACGGACTGATGAGATAGCTGATGGAAGTAAAGGGATAGACTCTTTTGTTTGTCCGGGGTTAAAAAGGCCATCTGGGCTGCTGTATTCAGTCTCACACCCAGAAAGCACATGTCTTGAGAGGGTACTAGACTGGACTTTATTTCGTTCACAGAATACCCTAGGCATCTTAGCACTGTTATCACATATTCCAAATGCTGAAGAAGCACATCCCTTCCTTGGGCCAGAATCAGGCAATCGTCCAAATAAGGATAGATTTGTATTCCTTTTAGCCTGAAGAAAGCTATCACTGGAGCCAGAACCTTTGTGAATACTCTGGGCGCAGTAGATAAGCCAAAGGGCAATGCAGAGAACTGATAATGAGAATTCCCAGCTCGAAAACGCAGATACTTCCTGCAAATTAGTCTGATAGGAACATGAAGGTAAGCTTCCTTGAGATCCAAAGTTACCATCCAGTGATCTTTGCCCAGCAGAGGTAAAAGCTGTTGTAACGTCAACATTTTGAACTTGGGAATGTCCAGATAAGTGTTGAGGATAGACGGATCCAAAATTGGTCTCCACGTGTTCCCCTTGTTTGGTACTAGGAACAGGCGAGAATAAAATCCTAGGCCCCTTTCTGGCACAGGAACCGGCTGAATGGCCCCTATTTGGAGCAACAGAGAAATTTGCTTGTGAGCCTCTTTCCTTTGTTGAGGAGGAATGTCTGGCATGCCTTTGAAAGGAGGCAAGGTATGGAAATAAAACCTGTAACCGTGGTGAATGATATCCAATACCCATCTGTCTTGGGTAATTAAACTCCAGTTTTCTCTGAAAAGTGCCAACCTTCCTCCCAAAGGTGCTGCCAGACGAGAAGATTCTGGCAGCTGAAAAGGCAGGTCATTGGGTCTGTTTACGAAAGGACTGACCCCTGCCCTCACCAGAAGACTGAGCAGGTGAACTCCCTGTTCTAGGCCTAAAAGAACCTTGAGCTCTGCCCTCTACCACGTCTAGACCTACCCCTAGACTGGGAATCATAAGCAGGATATGTCCACCCCTTGGTAGGCCAATTTCTACTAAACTTCGGAGGCTGTACCTGCAAAAAATCTTTAACAGTCTGCATAGACTTAGCCTTGTCTTCCATTTTCTTTAGAACTGCTTCCACAGGCGAACCAAACAACACATCAGATTGTAAAGGAGCATCTAAAATCCTTGTTTTCACATGCTCAGCTAAATTCTGATCCCTCAACCAGGCGTGCCTGCGAAGAACCGAACCAGTGGCAGCCACCCTCGAAGAGGCCTGCACAGCATCAAAACCACATTGCAAAGAATGCTTGCCTACCTGTTCAGAAACATGAACTAAATCCTGCAACTCTTTACACTCAATACCTTCCGCCAAAGCATCTACCTTAAACTTTAATTGAGAAATGAGATAATTTTGGTATTTCAACATGTGAAGCTGGCAATTCAAAGCTCTCATGGCCAAAGTGGAAGAAGTATACACTTTCTTTCCCCATCTATCCAAAGCCCTTGCCTCTATCTGGAGGAACAGGATTTTTAACAACAGAAGCCTTAACACCTTTAGGCCCCTGTGAAACAGTTTCTGGGTCTGCCCTAGGACTCTTAAAAAGATACTTATGAGCTTCAGGCACCCTATAATATCTATCCGGTTTAACTGGAGCAGGAGGCAAAGAGTCAGGGTTCATAGAAGCCTCTGCAAAAACATCCTCCACCACGTCTAGAACAGGAGGTATAGCTAAAGGCCTATGCTGGGGTAGAAACAAAAATTCCCTAAGCCTTTTCCTGGAATCAGAGAAATCCTGACCTTCCCATTTAAAATGATCCCTCATAGAATGAAGAGTCTCTGAAAATGAAAAATCCTCAGGAGGAGAAGCAGAAGGAGTAGAATCATCTACATCAGAATCAGAGTAAGGGGAATACTCCTGCAAGTCTTCAGCCGAAGACTCAGAAGCATCCGAACACTGCTCAAAACTCCCAAGCTCAGGTTCCACCCTAGGCCTCTTATCAGGAGGGGGCATAGAACCTCTAATCATTGTAATCAAATCTTCTGCCATCTTAAGCATATGCTTCTTAGGTACAGACCCTGAGGAGGTAGGGGGAACCCCTGAAACAAAACCTGGCCTGCCCCTGGGAGAAGCCTTGGAAACAGCAGGGGAGGGCCTAACCACCTTAGGAAGGGAGGGGAGAACAGTTACCTGAGAAGCCCCTTCCGCCTGGCCTACCTCCTGAGAGGTCACATCTTGCAGTAATAAAGTCTCTCCCTGGGATTCCAAAGAAATTTCTGGCTGAACCCCTGGCTCCACCGAGCCCTCTAAAGAACCGACGTCCGGTACAGACGGTTCTTCCAACCTAGACTTTGCTGTTTTGTCCTTGCGCTTTTTTGATGAAGCGGGCGTCGGAGCATCCGACGGCATTTTATAATTACACCGCTTCCCAAAAACTAACCTGGCACAATCTAATCTTCTCTTTATAGTGCGTTTGTTAAATCTAGCACAAGAGCGACAGCCAACCACGTCGTGCTCAGGCCCTAAGCAAGGTATACACAAGGTATGGTAATCCCTATGAGGTATCTGTTTCCCACAAGAAATACAGTTATTCACTTTTTCTGACATCCGGTAAAATACTGAGGCAAGAAAAAACCAAAATATTCCCCAACGGGGTACTTAGCCAACTTGGATTCGGTCTGAAACTCCGACTTTGGAAAATCTCAGAACGCCAACCTGCACTCGCAAAACTGCTTCTGCATCGGACCATGCGGCAAAAAAGACTGAGGATATGACGTCGGTCATGCGCATTTGTACCCTGACGTCCTGACGTCAGATTATTGCGCCATGACCGACGTCAGCCATATACTTTGGTATTCGGGCCGACTGGGACAGCGGACTACCCCAAGTGTTAGGACTGCAGCAATGTGGTATGAAGAACATCTGGCAATTTAAAGCCCTTACTGCTAAAGTTGCAGAAGTGTAAACTTTCTTCCCCCATCTATCCATAGCTCTGGAATCTCTGTCAGAGGGTAATGGATTTTTTGCAAAGAAGCCTTAACCCCTTTTGGACCCTGGGAAATAGTTTCTGGATCAGCAGAAAGGTTTTTATAAAGAAACTTGTGAGAATAGGGACTCTTAATACCTATCTGGCTTGGCTGGTGCAGGGGGCAAAGAATCAGGAGATAAGCTGGATTCAGAGAACACATCATCCACAACATCTAGCACAGGCGGAATAGCCAGGGGCCTGAGCTGAGGCAATAAAAGGAAATCCCTGAGCCTTTTCTTGGATTCTGAAAAATCCTGACTTTCCCAATGGAAATGCTCCTTCATGGTATGTAAAGTTTCCCCAAAAGAATAATCCTCCGGAGGAGAGGCTGAAGGGATAGATTCTTCAGCATCAAAGTCCTCAAAGGGGGGTAGAGAGTATCCCTGGTCTGAAGAGGAATCAGAGGAAATGGAAACCTGATAAGAGGAATTCTAGTCTGTATCCTGCCTAGGCCTTTTCTCAGGAGGGGGAGGGGAACCCCTGATTAGAGTAATGAGGTCTTCGGCCATTTTAAGCATCTGTTTCTTAGGCATGGACGACTGTCCAGGAGAATGCTGTACTTGCTTCTTTGTCTTTAATGGTACTTTTGTCTTGGCTGTTGCTTTAATGGTAAGTTGTGAAGGTCTGAAAACACCATCAGAAGCCGATGCCTTCTCAGCGGCTCCGGACCCATCTGAGGGATTAGTTTCCGTAGACCCAATACCTTGAGTTTCCAGAGGCCTAGTTGTCTCCACATTGGAGTCAGAGGCGGCCTGTGGCTCTGAGGTAGCGGGTGTCAGGGGCTGCGAAAGCACCTCACTGAGAACTGGCGACTGGCCTAGAAGAGGTTTCGTCGTCGGTTTTGGACCTCGGATACCTGTCTTTATCCTTGTCTTTGCGTTTTTTCGGAAATGCGGTCGTCGGTTGATCCAACGGCATTGTATAATTGAACCTTCAGCCAAAGTACTGCAAAGCAAAATCAAAACGTCTTTTTATAGTGCGTTTGTTAAATCTAGCACAAAACCGACAACTAGTGATGTCGTGATCAGGGCCTAGGCATGGAATGCAGTAAGAGTGGAAGTCCTTATGAGGTATTTGCTTCCCACAAGAAATGCAATTAACTTTTTCTGACATCGGTCTGAGGAAAGAAAAAAAGTTTCCCCATCAGGGTACTTAGCTTTATTGAAGACTTCGGATCTGAAATTCGACTTCAAAAATCACAAAAGTCGGTCGACTGGCACTTGCGAACTGCTTCTGTTTCGGGCACCGCACGGCAAGAAAGACTGGAAAAAATGGCGTCTGATGCATCTTGTATACCCCTGGCACACTGACATCAGGGAAGAAGCAACAGCAACTGACGCCAGACCAAGACTTTGGAACTCTGGCCGACTGCGGGACCGCCTGACGACAGGATAACCCAAGTGTAATGACCGCAGCAGTGTAACATCCATCAGGTTTTCTGGGAGCAGGAGGTAAAGTGTCAGGGGCCAGGCTAGATTCCAAGAAGACATCTACAATGTCCAGTACAGGAGGGATTAGCTAAAGGCCTGTGTTAAGGCAGGAGTTAAGAATTCCCTAAGACTCTTTTTGGAGTCACAATAACCCTGGATTTCCCAGCAGAAATGCTCCCTAAGGGTATGCAAGGTTTCACCAAAAGAGAAATCCTCTGGAGGGAAAGCAGAGGGAATGGAGTCCTCTGCATCAAAATCCTCAAAGGTAGACACGGGCAAATCTTGGTCATCAGAAAAAACAAATTTCAGAATCCTGATCAGAAGAATCAGAAGGAAAATCAATTCTAGATCTCTTAGATGGAGAATGGTGGCTTCCCTGGATTACAGTAATAAGGTCTTCAGCCATTCTTATTTTTTAGGCATAGGGGCCTGACCATGCGGTCTGGGCGTCTGTTTTCAGGGCATGGATCGAGTTTTAGGCCTTGAAGAAGTTAGTGTCGGTTTAATATGCAAGTCAGTAGGCATGAATACACCCTCAGAAGCCAGTGCCTGCACAGCGGCTCTGGACCCATCCAAGGTAGAGACATCTGCAGGTTCCACAGTCGAAAAAGCATCGCGCTGCATACCAGACTCCGAATGGGTCTCAGTAGAGGCCTGTGAATCTAAAGTAGCAGGTATCGGGCTGTGAGAGCGCCTCACTGAGTACAGGCGAACTGGTGACTAGCTTAGAAGCATCGTCGGCAGCTTTGCACCTATGCAGTCTGTCTTCATCTTTGCATTCTTTTGGAATGTCGGTAGTCGGGTGGCTTACCGAAGCCATTTTTGGATAATTGAAGAGAGTACCAAAATATTTAGATGCGAAAATGAACAGACGAATAGTACGAGGTTTGAATAAGGCACAAAACCAACAAGCAAGGAATGCAGTACGAATGAAAATCTTTGAGGTATTTGCTTTCCACAAGAAATACAACTGTTAACTTTTACTGACATCGGTTTAGAACAAGAAAAAGGTTCTCCAATGGGGTACTTAGCTTAATTGAAGACTTCGGATCTGAAACTCGAAAATGAAAATTTCAGGAGTCTGCTGACCAGCACTTGCGAACTTCTGCTTTGGGCACAGACTGAAGAAAATGGCGTCTGCTGCATCTTTTATACCCCTGGTGCACTGACGTCAGAGAGGAGGCGACAGCAACAGACACCGGACCTAGACTTTGGAATTCAGGCCGACTGCAGGTAGCCTGGCAGCAGGATAACCCAACTGTAATGACTGCAACAGTGAAACACGAAGAACATCAGCAGACTCCTTGATTACTGTCAGCAGGATCTAGAAACTCACTCCAGCCTAGCTACTCTTCAGAGAACAAAAGAAAATGTGCCACTTAAAATCAAAGTGGAATAAAGCAAATTACTTCCCTCAACCCTATATTACAGAAAAACTGGAAAAAAATCAAACATATACAGTCAACATGGAATACTTGTAATAGCTAACAGCAGAAAATAAAACTAATCAGACTTGAAGGACAAGCAATAACTGCTTCAGTTTCCCTGTCCTGCTTCAACTTTCTGGCACAGTTAGGAATCCAGCTGAAAAAAGTTTAAACAAATCAATGCATCTTCCCCAACTATTTTATACTCTCTTGTCCATTACCTCTCATAAGCCTGACGAGTTTGATATGCAAAGATATGGAACACATCATGGACCTAATAAACAAGGAATCTCCAAACTCTGGATCCCACACTGTTTGGTTTTGTCAAGAGTAGATCACGCCTGCTCAACTTGGTCAACTTCCTTGAGTCAGTCACCAGAGCAGTGGATGAAGGCAAGGTGGTTCATACAGCCTACCTTGATCTGGCTAATGCCTTTGATACCATTCCCCGCTCAGGAATCATAGAAAACCTCACTAAGCTAGGCATCAACCCCTATATCACTAGGTGGGTTGCAAACTGGCTCACAGGTAGAAACCACAGTGTGAAAGTAGCTGACTCCAAGTCAGACTGCCGACCAGTCTTGAGTGGAGTCCAACAGGGTTCTTTCCTGGGTCCTCTCCTGTTCGGGATCTACTTCTCTGCAGTCCAGGCCAACACAGAGAGACTCTGGCTGACATAGTTCACAGACAATTGCAAGTTGGGAGCTATTATTAACTCCCCAGGTGATGTTGACATCATACACAAAGGCCCCACTGAGACCAACGACTGGTGTCAGAACCATGGCCTTAAGCTCAATGCCAAAAAATGTGTCGTCAATCCCCTTTGGGAAAAATCCAGTTCCCATGAATTATCACACTGATGGCAGTCCACTGAACACAGAAGGTGTTATAAGACATCTGGGAACACAGGTTGACAGCAACCTCTCTTTTGATCTCCACACTGTGGTCAGAAAGTCCATCTATGTCCCACATCTCATTACTAAGGGTTTTGCATCCAGTAAGAAAGAGGTCATTGTCTCCCTCTTCTTTTTCCTCATTAGGCCAATCATAGAGTACAATGCCCCATTTGGCATGCACCTCACTAAACACCTGCAACAACTGGAGAGGCCGCAAATGTACCTAAAGAGGATCCTAGGCCTTAAACACCTACCCTATATGGACAGACTCAAAAAACTCCAACTATTCTGTCTCATATTGCCTGCTTGGAGGCGATCTCTGCTCGACTTACAAAGCTGTCTTACCCAGATCGGTTAGAAATTCTACATCTAAAGAAATCACAATCCCTCCGTACCACATGCTCCAGAGACCTCAACTTCATTACCACAATCAACAGAACATGCTGGAGGGAAAGGTTCATAACCCAGAGATTGGCCACGCTATGGAATAGACTTCCCATACATGTCGAGCAGAGCACCTCACTGGCCCTCCAACAGACATTTTGGTGAATGGAAGGGAAATAGAAAATTCACCCCAGGGATCACTCCAGTGGCGTTACTCGACAGACACTGAGAACTAACATCGGGTGGCACAATGCCAGGGTAATCCTATGGGCTAGGCTTGTAAAGGCTCCAGGGCCATTAGCCTAGTACAAACCTATGAACCTATAAAGGACATCCAAGTAATTACTGGAAAGAAAAAAAAAACTATTAGAAACATTAAAAGCTTTGTCAATTTCTCATGTTTCTATCTCTGCGCCAAAACAACGAAGAAGCCAATTTGATAAACCATGACCGTCTAGGACCTGCAGTCACACGGAAATTTAATACTTCACCAATTTAATCCCATTTGTCAATCATCTCATTTGCTACACCAGCTGATAGCATGAAGAAATGCTGTGCGATTGAACAATTTGTTCTGTCAAATTTGCAAGAAAAATGTCAACAACTCACGCACAACATGAATGTTCAGCAAAAACTTTAAAATGTACTCATTTTGCAAATACATGGAAATGAGTTGAGAAGCACCTCTGAATTATGCAGGAAGGACTTAAAGCTTCCAGAAGAAATGCTGCCAGCCCAGGAGTATGTGCTGAACATCGTAAATAAGGTTGACTAAGCTCTGCTGTACATGTTAAAAAATAAAATGGGATTATCCAGAAAAACAAATAAAAACCAACAGTAAAATGTCAGCATGCCTCCAAATAAGCTAAATTTTTAAGTAGAAACCCTCAGAAATATAGTAAAGTGAAATACCCCCAAAAAATAATCTTGCTGAACCACTGCGTGTAAACAACCACATGTAAAGAAATCATGGCAAAAGCTATGAATCCGAGATGAGACAGTTAAAGCCAGCAAGAGGAGCCATTTTATGCAAATTTAGATCAAGATACTAGAGAGAGAGAGAGAAACAGTACATAAAAGAAGGGGTGGCTTTAACCAATGAGAAAAGCAGCTAAAACATTTTCCAAGTTAAGGTAGTGGGAAGGTCCAAGACAGAAAAGGTACTGCTGGAGGTTGCCCTTATGTGGAAACCAATGTCAACATTGGCATTTGCCCTTCTTGGATGACAACTTTAGACACAATCAACAGCAAGAAAGATTCCCCAAGCAGGCCACTTATCTTAGACATGGAACTGAACTTTATTTGGTAATCAGACCATACATATGGGAGATGCATTCTTTCTGGTGGCAAAGAAGCTCTGAAAATGGTGTGCGTCTGTACGCCACTTTTATGGCCTACGTTTGATAGCAGCCAGCATTTGACGTATCATGTACCCTAGGCACTAAAGACTTTTGTATACTGGGTAACATCTGGTCGCTTGGCAGGCAATCCCCCACACATAAACAATACTGTAACAGCAGAATAGAAGGACATCAGTAGATGTTTGAATAATCACCTCTGCAGTAGCCTTAGCTAAACAAGTTAAATTGTGCAAAGCATGAACAGCCATCCAACTTCCAAAGCTTCAGGACTCCTCCCACAAACCCAAGCCATCATTCAGTTAGAGCTGAGCTGACTAAAGATGGGTTTGGACACCAAGCCCTTCATAGCTTTCATGCCAACGGAGAGGGAGGCTGAGCTCTGAAATGGCAATGCTAGGAGCAATGATAAATGTCCACACCCCGGCATAAACACCACATCAAAAAACAAGGGGGGGGGTGCATGGAGTGAGTATCTACTGTAGCAGTGATTATTCAATCTTCTATTGCTATGGTAAGCTCAAAATACACAACTCTATGTTCAGCATACTGATCACTGCTGCAGTAGCCTTACCTATGTGGGTAGATTACCCTAGCTTACTACATTTGGGAGGTGGAAGGAGAAGAGTTCAGGAACCCTTGGAGAATGATTCTAGCAAAGATAGATCTAGACCAAGTGAAGGAATCAAGCTTACAGTGCTTTGTAAAAGTATGTACAGAGGACCAAGCTGCAGCTTCCAGAATCTAATCCTTATAAAAAGCCGCAGATGAAGTGGAGGCCCTGACAGGGTGTGGGGATTGACCCTGCCAGGAACACTTTTGTTGTGGAGAGTATAACAAAAGGAAATAGTCTGTTCTGGCACAGGTGGTCCCTTCACAAGAAATTAACTGATCAGAAGATCTGAAAGATTTAGTTCTGTCATGATAGTTACCAGAGTTGTCTGTGGATATCCAAGGTTTGGAGTACCTTCCCCCCTCATTTTTAGGTTCAGGAAAGAAAACGGGGAGATAAGAGTTTGATAAAGTAAACTCAGGTACCACTTTAGGCATTGAAATGCATAAGTTCTCAAAGAAACCCTATGTGGAAAATGAAGTAGGTTTGACTCTTCATAAGAGCTTACAACTCATATACTCTTCTTGCAGAGGTCAAAAACCTTTTTTCATGTTAAGATAATCAAGTAAGCCAGGTGAGATGGTCCAAACAGGGAAGTGTTAGCTTCTCTAACATAAAATTAAGATCCAAAGGAGGGTCACCAGTTTTACTGGAGGCCTCTTATGCAAAACCCCCGTCAGAAACATTTTTAAATGAGAATGCATTGAAAGAGAAGAATCCATGGGCAGACATGCTGAAATGCAGGAGTTATAAAGGCCACAGGATAAATAACTCAGACAAATATTGTAAAACTAGAGAACATTTAGTCCCAAATGGGTGCTGGTTACGTTGCCGGCAACAACTAAAAAATATTTTCTATTTACTAATATAGGATTTTCTAGAAGACTTTCTAGTCTTCATTAGTACCTACTGCATGCCCTCAGAAAACAGGTGCCTAATGGGAATTAAGACCTTATCATCCTGGAAAGGAGGAATTTCCTCCCACTGTCATTTGCAACTTTGATGATCTTCAGAATTTGTTTCTCTGGAACTATCTGTAGCCAGAGCAAAGTGGAGATTGATTCAGACTTTCCGGAAGGTTAACAGGGCTGCCAGTTTTTTTTTTATTGGGGGGGGGGTTAACTTTTAGTTATGTACTCACCATAACTTCAGATGTTTGGGATCCATCTCGCCTACATTCTGACTGATGGGCTCGGAGCCGATCCCTCGGCTCCGACTCGGCACGCTTATGCTACAGAGCGAGGCCTCAAATTGGCTGAGCTATCTTTATCCCAGGATGCACCACCACTAATCCCCCAGATCTTGTTTGTCCGCATTCATGCACACATGCACAGCTTGATTATATAACATTGTTAGATGTTTCAAGATGAAACAACAGGATTCGGACCTTCTGATATCCTCTGATCTCCAAGGAAGGCTGAAGGAGTGTGGGTTATTAGGAATGTGGTAGATGGATCCCAAACATCTGAAGTTATGGTGAGTACATAACTAAAAGATGTTATGTGATCCTATCTTGCCTACATTCTGACTGATGGGACAGCGTCCCTAGCACCTAAATCCCGGGTGGCTCATTGGAAAACACTCCTGAGCACTGTGGAACCAAATGAAGCTCGTCCTCTAGATGCCACATCTAATTTGTAGTGAGAAATGAAGGTGTATGGGAAGACCATGTAGCCAGCACAAATGTCGCCAATAGCAAGCTTAGAATGAAATGCTACCGAAGTAGCCATAGCCCTTGTAGAATGAGCCTTGACAGAGGTGGAAAGCTCTTTGTTAGAATAAATATAAGCTTGAGTAATACAGTCCCTGATCCATTTGGCAATAGTGACCTTTGTGACCGTTGCCCAATTTGTTTTCTGCAAAGGACACAAACAACTGATCTGTCTTCCTTGATTGTTTGGTCCTATCCAAATAAAAATGTAACTGCCTGTGGACATCTAGTGTGTGGAAAATAAATTCCGCTTTATTGGAGTATTTTGGGAAAAAAACTGGGAGCTCCAATGACTGTTGCAAGCATAAAGTAGAACAGACTTTAGGAACAAAAGAAGGATTTGGTCTGAGGGAAACCCTGTCTGTATGAAAAACCAAGTACGGGGGTTTCACTGACAAAGCTTGAAGTTCTGAAACCCTTCTGGCTGAAGTAATTGCCACTAGAAAAGCTGTCTTCCATGATAGAAACTTTAGATCACAGGTAGCTGCCGGTTCAAAGGGGAAAGAAGTCAAGGCACGTAATACTATATCGAGATCCCATGAAGGTGCAGGATGAGAAACCTGAGGTCTTAATAGAGCAGTACCTTTCAAGAAGGTCTTACACAACCTGTTGCTCATTAAGGGTGGGTCTATGGATTCATGAAAATTAGAAATCGCTGCCAATTGTACTTTGATGGTAGAAACAGAAGAGCCTTGGTTGAAGAGAGGTCAGGAACTTGAGTACTTCTGCCACGGGAGTAGAAATGGGGTCCAGACCCCGGAGTTGAGCCCAGATAGCAAACCTTTTCCATTTGCTAGAATACAGTTTCTTCGTAGCAGACTTGTGGGCTGAAGACAATATGTGCACTACATCTGGGTCTAGTGCATGTCTCCTGACTATGGTCGGAAGAGGAGGAGCCAGGCCGTCAATTTTAATGTGTGTAGGGACTGGTGTAGTAGTCCCGACTGATGAATCAGTAGGTCTGGGACCTGGTCCAGGAACCATGGACCTTCCAGAGCATGTTTCCGAAGATGGGGAAACCAGACTTGACGAGGCCAGTAAGGAGCAATTAAGATCATCTTGCTCCCTAAGAGAGATGCCTTCTGAATTACCCTGGGTAGGAGAGGAACTGGAGGGAAGGCATACAGCAGGCCGGTGGGCCAAGGATGGACTAACGCGTCCATAGGGCTCTTCCCGGAGCCGGGTTAGGGAGAAAAATCTTTGCACTTGATTCAGAGGAGTCGAAGAGGTCGCACGGAACTCCCCATTCGCTGAAAATCTGTCTTGTAATAGTCATGTTCAGAGACCATTCGTGAGGAGAGAGGATGGTTCTGCTCAACCTGTCGGCTAGGACATTGGATTTGCCCGGTATGTGAGTAGCCACTAGGAAGCGTTTGGTCGAGACTGCCCATTCCCAGACCCTCATCGCTTCTCTGCAAAGAGGATAGGATCTGGTCCCTCCCTGTTTGTTCAGGTACCAGACAACTGACATGTTGTCTGAGTGAACAGCAATTACACCCTGAGGGAGGTAATGGTGAAGGGCTTGAAGGGACAGGAGTACTGCCCTCATTTCTAGGATGTTGATGTGGAGAGAGGTCTCTTCCGGATGCCATTTGCCCTGGACTGACCTGCCCAGGGAATGCCCCCCCCCCACCCCGTCTGGGAGGCGTCCATGGTCAAAGTGGCCGCCGGAGGAGGAAGAACAAGGGGTCGTCCCTGATCCAAATTGGAGGACACTAGCCACCAGCGAAGGTCCCGCCTGCAAGATTCTGTGATCCATATTAGATGATTGAGAGGGAGTTCCTGAAAGGACCACTGAGTTGAAAGAAGCCACTGGAGGATTCTCATGTGTAACCTTGCCAAGGGAACTAGCAGAACTGTGGCAGACATCGATCCCAATAACTGCATGACCATTCTGGCTGGGGCTTTGGACCTGCGGAGTAAGGCTCGAACATGATTTTGTATGATCTGAATTCTGTCTGCAGGTAGATAGACCCGCATCTGATTTGAATCTATCTCTGCCCCTATGAATCTTATTCTTTGAGATGGCCGTAACACAGACTTTGGCCAATTGAAGGTGATTCCGAGGGAATTGCCCAGTGATGTTGTGGCTTGCAGGCTCCGTAGAAGTAGATGCTTGGAGGTGGCAGTTAGAAGCCAGTCGTCTAGGTACGGAAACACCTGGAATCCTAGACTCCTCAAGTGAGCAGTCACTACTGCCAAGCATTTGGTGAACACCCTGGGGGCTGTGGTGAGACCAAAGGGCAGCGACGGAACTGAAAATGACTGCCTCCTAGGCTGAAGCGCAAGTGTCTCCTGGACGTTTGATGTATTTTGATATGGTAATACGTGTCCTTGAGGTCTATGGAGCACATCCAAACACCTTTCTCCAACAATGGGAGAATGGTTTGTAAAGTGACCATTCGGAACTTGGACTTCTTGACTGAACGGTTTAGGTTGCTTAGGTCCAAAATGGGCCTCAAGTCCCCGGTCTTTTTTGGCACCAAAAAGAATCTTGAGTAAGTCCCTAATCTGATCTGGTCTGCGGGGACCGGTTGGATGGCTCCTTTTTGCAGCAGTTTTGAAATTTCTCGGCTGCGGTATCCCGTTGACTGGGTGGCGGGTCCGGGATTCTTTTGGACTGAGGGGGGGGAACAACAGAATGGGATGGAGTAACCTCCGGCGATAATTTGAAGCACCCATCGGTCCTGAGTGATCCTCCCAGGCCTTTAGGTGCTTGGCGACCCCGACTGGCTCGGAGCAGCACAGTCGGGCAATCCCTCAGGGACTATGAAAAGCTGAAGAGCCACGAAAGGACTCGCGGTCTCCAGTGTTGCGGGGGCCTCTGCCGGCTCTGGGACGGCGTCTTCCTGATGAATTTCCCCCTCCTCTGCCTCTGGAGGGGGAACCTTCCTGCTGAGAGGGGTAAGACTTCTGCGATCTACGGAACCACATTTTCCCTCCTCTTTTAGCCTTGGGATAAGGCCGAAAGGGAGTGGAAAATCGTGCCCCTACGGCAGTCAGAGTCTTACCCTCCTGTTCACAGCGGGTAAGTGTGTCTTTCACCTAGGGCCCAAACAGGGAGGACCCATCAAAGGGGGCGTCGGCGAATAAAGACTTGAAGGCCTCCGCGAAATGACACAGGCGGAGCCAGGCTTGTCTCCGTAGAGCAATGCCTGTACCCGCCGCTCTACTCGCCCCTTCGAAATGGACGACATTGTAGCCAGCTGAGATCCAACCGTCTGGGCAGCTCCTCAGGCAGGTTACCTAAGAGTGTATCGGATAGGTCCTTAATCAGATCCCTCTGAAATCTCGTAAAGTGCGTCAGGTAGTTCAAAGACCTCAGAGTAAAGGCCGCGGAACTAAGGGTGCGCTTGCCGTACCGATCCATGCTCCTAGACTCCTTATTAGGAGGATGGACGGACGTAGAAGCCTCTGCTACATCTTGCTGGGTAGCAGATGCCACCACCATAGCATCCACAGCCACACCTTTTGTAAGGAACTCTCTATCTGGGGGCGCCGAAAGAAATTTGTTTGGACGAGCGGGCACCGGTTCCACAGAGTCTGGGTGTTCCCACGCCCTTCGACAGATCAAATCCAAGAGCTCGTCGAAGGGCGGAGACACCCAGGAGGCGGAGGGCTGAGCCCCAAAGGCCTTCAGGAACACCGACTCATCAACAGAGGGAGGTTTGGACTGCCAGCCGCCTCGTTGTTTTAGGGCTTCCAGGATGTCTGCAAAGGAGACATCATCCGAGGACGACTTGGGGGACCCCTCTGCATCATCGAGATCGGTGTCAGATGTCAAAGACTCGTCAGGGGAGTTAACATGCTTCCTCTTGCACGTTTTCTTCCTGGGAGTTTCTTCACAAGAGGCTTCAGAAGGACCTCCAGGAGGGGGAGAAACCCCAGCGGGGGTAACCTGAGGCCCAGGGGCTCCGCTGTCTGCGGACAAGGGAACTGCCAATGACCCAGTCTCCAAATGTAGGGAAGGAGCTGGGGAAACTGTGGAGGTAGCCAATGAAGATTTGGCTAGAGCACTCCTCATAGCCCTGAATGTGGGACCACCAGAATCCTGGGAAGGTCCCCCCTCAGTGGCCACGACAGTGGACGGTACTCCCACCGCCGACGCACCAAGAGGGAGACTTGGGACCGAAGGTATCAATCCCGAAGCCTCCCCCCAGGGCCGAAGGAAGAAGTCCGTGCACTGAACTCCGACCCAGGAGCCGGAGTCGGAGCAAGGGTCGGGCCTGACCCTAACACCTCCACTGGTCCCACCAACACCTGCTCCAATGGTGCCGAAGCTGTTGGAGGAGGAAGTACAGTAAGGGAGTGGACCATCGGCTCCGAAGCCAAATGGGCTGGAGCCGAAACCATCTTTTGGAACACCGGAGACTGGAAGAGTCGAAGGAGCACCCTGTCAATGTCCGAATCAGACATCCTGGAAGATCTCGAGGATACCGATCGGGCCCGAACCGATTTCTCCATCGGCTCCGAAGGGCTTGGGGACCGGCTCCGAAAGGACTCAACAATTATCGGCTCCGAGGAAACCTTCAAAGAAATTTCCCTCGGTGCCGATAAGGACTTCGGCTCCGAGGGGGAAGTGTCTGAGCCGATGACCCTTATCGGCTCCAATATCAGTGGAGCCTATGAGGGTGACCGCCCGCTCGATGCCCCAGACCTCGGCTCCGAAACCAGAGGGGTCGAGGCTGGAGGCATCGAGGCAGACCGTTCCGACCTCGGCTCCGAAGTCCGTGGAGCCGATGGAGAAGTCTGCTTAGTCTTCTTAGCCGTCGGATCCGACTGACTGGTCGGAGCCGGCGCTTTCCTCTTTTTAGAAGGAGAAGGAGAGGAAGACAAAGCCTCCTCAAAGGAAGGCTTAATTAATCCTTTGAGGATTAATTTGTTCTTCCTCTCCTGGAGGACTCTGGAGGAAAATGCATGGCATACACTGCACGATTCCTGTAGATGTTTGGCGCCAAGGCAATAGACGCACGAGGAGTGGTCGTCCGTTATGGACATTTTGAACCCATACCTTGTGCACTTCTTAAACCCAGAGGGTTTATGTTCTTTAGACATATTGTAGAAAAAATATACCACAACAGTAGATTAAGCGTTTGTATATACAAAAACACCAACTCCGAAAAATATTAACTAAAGAACTTTTTTTTTTTTTTTTTTTACACAAGAACAGTAAGAAAGGAAAAAGGAAACAAGGAGGGTCAAGACCCTCTAACTCAAACGGGTACTTGACCCACACAACCACTAAAGTAGCTAGTACAGGGGAAGGCCCCTCTAACTTAAACGGAACCTTCTCTGACAGGAAAAATTAAGCAAAACTCAATGAAAGAACAAGAAACACACTCGTACACAAAAAATAGCCGTTAAAACAGCTTTTGGGTTGAAATGAGTGAACTACTGACAGGAAAAGAGACTATAAATATAGTACTTAGTCCAGCCAATGTTGAGACCACGTCCAAGCTCTGTAAGCGGCAAACGAGATCTGGGGGATTAGTGGTGGTGCATCCTGGGATAAAGACAGCTCAGCCAATTAGAGGCCTCACTATAGCATAAGCGTGCCGAGTCGGAGCCGAGGGATCGGCTCCGAGCCCATCAGTCAGAATGTAGGCGAGATAGGATCACATAACATCTTCCTTTAAATAGTCCATTTGACTTGAACTATACAAAGTTTGGGGAGGTTCCATAATTCCTTTTGGTACCCACTTGTCATTTCTTAAACATTTGTTTTCCTGCATTTTGTTGAGGCTAACTTGCTCATCAAATTTTGGCAAAAACAAAGACCCCCCTTGCCAAATTTGAAAGCGGGGAGCTGAAAACTCTTAGAATACCTGTATGAACTTTTTTTCATCACACTTTTGATCACCTCTGCAGAACACAGGTAAAAATCTAAATATCTATCCAAATAATTTAAAATCTAATCATGTGGGAGGTTCTGAGAACACAACCAGGCAAACCCCTTCAAAATAGTACCGATGGCCATAGCCCTGGAAGTATAAAGCGAGTTATACACATACTGTAAACAGAGTAGTGACTTGTACAAAAGAACTAAATTTGAAGCAGATTCTCCTCAAGAAGAAACTGCAGACATTTTTCATACTTTCACTAGTCATTACAAACATACAAGCCTAACAATTCAATGTTCTGAAAATCAAAGTTGCAGAAGTAAGCATCTCCCCCCATACTTAATGATTTTCCAATCCTCATCAGAAAGAGTAGTATTAGCTGTAGTGTCAGATTTGGGAAGTGCATAAAAATGTAAAAAACTGAGAATAACTGGATGACTACCAGGAAAATAAGACAGTAACATATCCTCTGAAGTTGAAAGAACTGGAGGAATGGCTGAAGGGTCTGGAAATTCCATCTGTAACAGCTCATAGTATTTTCTGAAGGAGTGAGAAACCTAAGTGTTCTCACACTGAAAACTGCTGCATTCTGGAAATACTGTCGGACAGAGAAACCCCAAAAGGGAGAATCAGAAAATGAGTTCTCCTCAGAGTCTAAATCAGAAATTTGAGCTAACACGATTATCTGTTCCTTCACCCTGCTGTCCAGTCCACCTTCAACATCTTAAATCTCTTCAGGAAGAGGTGCCCCCCACTTTTTTTTTTTTACCAGAAACTACTTTACAATGAGGATCAATTGCCTGAATTAAACCTTGAGCCAGACTGAATAAACTACTCCTGTCTATGGAAATTTGAGTAGAAAAGTTCAGTTTAAGGTTTCTTTTGGTCAGGTAAAATGAGGCCAACAGTGTTATTAATGGTAGCGGAAGCTTCCTCATGAATATGCACAACATTCTGACAAAAGAAGGAAGCCTTCCCTGTCCCCTCTCCCAGGATTGCCAACAATGGATCTTCCAGTGCCCACTGATGGAATTCCAACAGTCGCAGAGGATATGGCTAACTCCTAGGTACATAGTGGCAGTAGGTGCTACACCAAACAGATCTGGGGAAAAACAGGAATGGTCTGAGGTAAAACAAATGGTCAGAGTAGCTACCCACTTGCAGCTGAGGCAAACTACTAGGCTGCTGTGGTGGCAAAGGCTGGTTGCGCAACTTTTTCTTTTTCTGGCAGGAGTATGGACTAAGACCGAAAGTATGTTCTGTTGTAAAAATGAAAATGGCACCAGTTTCCCCAGTGAAAACAACCAGACAAATCAGGTAAAACTTGGTCTTTAAAGGTCACTTTTTTCACACAAAAAACACAGTGAAAGGCACTTAAAAGTACAAATACAAAATTTCACCACTAAAAATAAAGTTATGTACTCACCATAATGTTCCATCTGAGCAGTTCTACTTCATTTGTTTTCAACCTGTGGGATACCAGATCCAGACTGGATCCAAGCTGGCAGTTTCACTAGCATCTGCTCCAAGCACCTCCCCTTACTCATAATACAACCTCCACTACCTTCCAATCCCCAGAGTTTGCTGACCTTCATCCTGACAACCCAACCTGAAACACTTAATGACCTACAACTGCAGTCAACTGGCTGTTCATGTAAAGTCGGGGGAAGGAGGGCATGACGGTTGAAGACAAATGAAGCAGAACTACGCAGATGGAACGTTATGGTGAGTACATAACTTCTTTATCTGAAGTAGTTTACTTCATTTGGTCTTTAACCTGTCCCCAGCTACAAAACTCCTGGGTGGCCCTCATATATTCCAGGGCACCGTGGAACCAAAGGATGCTCTCCTTCTAGAAGTCAAATCCAACTTGTAGTGAGAAATAAAGGTATGAGATGAGGACCAAGTAGCTGCAGAACAAATATCATCCAATGAAACTCTAGACCAAAAGGCCGCAGAAGTAGCCATGGACCTAGTGGAATGAGATTTCACCTGACCCGGAGGAGACTTGCCTTTGTCCTTACAGACCTGAAAAATGCATGAAGAAATGCACCTAGCAATAGTGAGTTTGGAAATAGGTTTATCCAAAAAGGGTTTATAAATGGACACAAACAGCTGATCTCATTTACAGAAGTTTTTGGTCTTGTGTAAATAAAAACTTAACTGTCTAGGAACATCCAACAAGTGGAGTTTATATTCTATTGTGTTAGCAAAGTTAGGAAAGAAGACAGGTAAATTAATGGTTTAATATTAACTTGTGATGCCACCTTAGGAAGAAAGGATGGATTGGTCCGAAGGGAAACCCTATCTTTGTGGAAAATCATATAAGGAACTTTGATGGACAAAGCTTGCAGTTCTGAAACCCTTTTAGCAGAAGTGATAGCCACCAGGAATGCTGTTTTGCCAAGATAAGAACTTTAGATCTGTGGTTGCAACAGGTTCAAAAGGCAACCAGAGCTTGAAGAACCATAGTAAGGTCCCATGGGGGAAATCAGGATCCTTGACAGGGCGGGCGTTAACAGAAAAGTCCCTTTGATAAAGGATTTACACAGTCTGGAAAAGGCTAGTGAGGCAGAATTCTTACCCATATGACAATGAGAAATGGCAGCCAACTGAACTTTGATAGAAGAACTAGCTCACTGTTGAAAAATATTGGCTAGGAAATCAAGAATGGCAGAAATAGGAGCCATGAAGGGGTCTAAACTCCTTTGAGAGGCCCAAAAGGAAAAACATTTCCATCTGCTGCGATAAACCTTTATAGTTAAAGACTTACGAGCAGCCACCAAAATAGACCTAATTGAAGAGGATAATCCAGGAGTCCTAACGATCATGGGAACTGGAGCAGTCAAGCCGTGAGCTTCAAACTGTCCAGGTTCGAATGAGGAACTCCCGATGGATGTGAAATCAGATTCAGAATGGAATCCAAGGCGGAGCCAGAAGGTGAGACCAAAGGAAGGGAAACCATACCCAGCAAGGCCAAAATGGGGCAATGAGGATCACTTTGCTACCCAGTCAAGGAGCTTTCGGTAGAAAGCTTGGAATAAAAGGTACGGGAGGGTAAGCATACAGAAGACTGGGAGGCCAAGCATGGACTAGAGCATCTCTGGGGGACTCCCCCCGGCAGGGGTTCAGAGTGAAAAACTTGCTGCACTTCACATTGGAAGGAGATGCGAAGAGATCATAGCAAGGCTGACCCCAACTCCAGGAAGATCTGCTCCGCTACTGAAAGATTCAGAGACAACTCGTAACGCATCACAATAGTCCGACAACCTGTTGGCTAGGATGTTGGACCTTCCCGGAATGTGTGTTACTATGAGAAAACGACCGGTGGAGATTGCCCATTCCCACACTCTAATGGCCTCGCGACAAAGGGGGTAAAGATCTGTTCCCTCCCTGTTTGCTGATTTACCAGACCATTGACATGTTGTCTGACTGAATTGCAATGGTTCCCAGAGGAAGAAAGGCATGAAGGGCCTGCAATGACAAAAGGACTGCCCTCATCTCTAGAATGTTTATATGCAAGCTGATCTCTACAGGGGACCACAGGCCTTGGACTGTCCTGCCCGAACAATGAACCCCCCCCCACCAGAGTTGGGAGGTGTCCGTAGTCACTGTGGCTTAGACATGGGCTGGAACAAAGGGTCTTCCCTCAAAGATCTCGGGAGAACATCCACCACAGAAGGGACGACCGACAGACTTGACTGAGTTGTAATGGATAAGACAATGGAAGTTTCCAACAGGGACCATTGTACAGCTAGTGTCCACTGTAGAATTCTCATATGTAACCGGGCACACGAAAGAAGCGTTATGGTCGCTGCCATTGAATCCAAGGCCCCTCAACACATTCTGCCGATGGAAGATGAGAACGGTAGATCAGAGAGATACATCCTCAGGTTTTGTAATCTGTCAGGAAGATTTTGCACTTGAATGAGTCTATCCTTGCCCCAATGTAGTCTATCACCTGGACAGGATTTAGAAGTGATTTGGATTGGATGTTTGCGATTTCCAAATGCAGGGCAAGCTTTAGGAAATAATCCCTGGTTTGAGGAAGTAGACGTCTGGTGGGAGCAGTGAGGAGCCAATCGTCCAGGTATGGGTAGACCTAAATCCCCTGAAGCCTCAGGTGAGCCGCTACTACCGCCAACACTTTGGTGAACACCCTGTCGCTGTGGTGAGACCAAAGGATAGGGCTCTAAATTGGTAATGACTGACTCCTAGCCAGAAGCGGTGGAACCTCCTGGAGCTTCTGTGCATTATGTGATAGTATGCATCCTGGAGGTCTAACGAGCACATCCAGTTGCTCTCTTGCGGGTACGGCATGATGGACTGTAGTGTGACCATACGGAATTTTTCTTTGGCAACTGACAGGTTCAGGGTAGATAGGTCCAGAATGGGCCTTAAATTCCCCGTTTTCTTTGGCACCAAAAAGAACCTGGAGTAGAAGCATGATCCGGACTGATCTTGGCAGACTGTTTCGATGGCTCATTTTTCTAGCAGCTTGGAAATTTCCTGTGCTGCTGCCTCCATTTGCATGGGTGGTACGTCCGGGAGGTGTTTGGGAGGAACCGCAAACGGGCTAGAGTATCCTCTGGATATAATATGAAGCAACCAGCGGTCTGATGTTACAGGCACCCATGCCGCCAGGTGCAAGGACAATCTTTCACCAGCTGCCTCCACAGTAGAGCAGTCGGGCAATCCTTCAGGGCTGTTGTCTGGGCCTGTCCACGAAAGGTTCTAGAGACCCAAAATTCCTCAGACCCCCTCTACCTATGGGCCGGCGTCCATTCTGTCCCCCTCTGCCTCTGGGGGAAGAAGAGCCCCGACTGTCCTAGGAATACTGTGACTTCTGGAACCACATATTTTGCCCTCTCTGATTCCGGGAAAAGGATTTTTGAGGGTTCGAGAAACGGATTTTGACAGCAGTCTCTTCCCATCCTTCTCACACTGGACTAAAGTCTCTCTGGTGGTCTTGCTAAAGAGCTTGGTCTCGTCGTAAGGGGCGTTGGAAAAGGACACCTTGAAAGGTGCCGAAAGCTGACAGTCTGAGACAGGCACTGCACCCCATGGATATGCCGGACCCAGCCGTCCTACCGCTCCTTCAGTGGCATATGAGAGGAGTAGCATGGATGTGTTGGAGACTGCTTTCAAAGTGGCCATCCTCACGGAGAACGATTCCCTGTCCTCCTGCGACATAGACTTAGGGGGAGACTCCGCCAACTCATTGACCAGGTCATGCAGGAGTCTCATGACATGGGCCAGGTAAGTTTAGTACCCTAATGGAAAAGGTTGATGAAGCATAAACCCGCTTCCCTAGGAGGTCCATTATCCACGACTCTCAGTCAGGAGGAACTCTCTTGGGCTAGTTCCTTCCTTGTGGCTGCTGCTATCACCATACCATCCACGGGGAGCCCTTTTTCCACGCTGGCCTGACAGTTGACTCAGGATCTTATCAGGACGTTTAGGGATTGGTTCCATGCTGTCAGTCTCCTTCCAGGCCCGCGAGGTGACCAGGTCAACCAGGCAGATCTGCGGGATGGGACACGCAGGAAGTAGATGGGCCTGTGCTGAAAGCCTCCAGGAACACTGATTCGAAAGAAGGTTTGGGTGCGGGGACCAACCTACCCCATTGGCATAGGATTTCCATGATATCTCCTTTGAAGACATCCCCGGAGGTGACCAAAGGGAACATTCCCCACCATCCAAATCGGTTTCCTCTGTGAGGGACTCGGGGGAGTCCAAGTGCCTCCTCTTACACATATGCTTGCAAGGCACATCTCCGGTGAGGCTCTCTGGGGGGAAGTCGCAAGCCACTTGTTCCTCAGGGGGGGAACCGTCTGGGGCTCCTCCGATACGGACTGTCCCTGTGGAAAAATGATGGGATGTGTAGCCAGAGCAGAGGGGGGTCGGGGTGGAATCAGAGGGAATAGTCAGGGGGTCTTTATCCAGAGGAGAGAACCCTTTCCACCATGAACGCCGAGGGAGAATGAACCTCCTGGGGTACCAAAACGGAAGCTGTACTCCCCAGATCCGACGTGAGAATCGGAGCTGGGCCCTTACTGGACAGAGCTCCAGAGGAGGGAACTTGGCCCAACAACTGAGCAGATGAAAAAAGTTCCACTCTCTCAGATCAGACACCCAAACTCTGGCTCAGAGAGCCACTCGGATCCAAAACTGTCAGATCTGACGTGCTCTAAGCAGCTGTCGGCATCAAGAAACAGGTACCGTCGGCGCCGACCCCCTAAGGCCAACCTCGGATCAGAGTACTCTGAAACCGATGAACGGATCGGAGAAGGAGAAATTGGTGTGAAAAAAATAAGTGAGCTCCCCCCTCCAGAGGGAGAGGGGGCTGGCAGGACCCCCATCTGGATCCGAGTACGAATCAACCTCATCATCAATTTATCCATGTCAACTTCCGATAAGCTCCTCGTGGATCTCAGCAAGGCCACAGACTCCAACCTGGCGGGTCGAGGAACCAAGGCCCTATATGGAGGACGTCTCTCCTCCGGCACCTGGGAAAATCTCTGAGATGGGAGCAGAGTGGAGTCAGGGATCCTAGCCTGACTTTTTGCGTGAGTAGAAGGAAGGTCCGAAGACCTCTTGCATTTCTCTGGATAAGAGAAGTGTTAGTCCTTGTGCTCTCTCTCCTTCTCTCTGCCCCTTTTCCATTCCACTTCCACAGGCTTAGATGTGGGAGTTTGAGTCCCAGCCTGGGAGGGAGGAGAACCAAGGGCAAGACAAGAAGGAGAGGCAGCTACAGTAGCTACTGTGACAGAATCAGTGGACGAGGCAGCCACCTCAGAAGTGAAAAGAAGGCCTTTGAGGACCAACAGCCTTTTTGTCTTTAACAGCGTGTGGGTTAAAACCAACGCAGATAGAACAAACTGTACTCAAGTGAGCAACGCCCAAGCACATCACACAGAGTGTGGCCATCTGCAGGAAACAATTTATGGCCACACTCAGTGCACCTCTTAAATACAGGCTTTGGGTTAGCCATGACTTGAACAAGAAAACACACTAAAGGAAAAAGGCGAAGAAAAACAACCTGTTTCCCAGTCACATACCACTCAAGAGACAACACTGAGGGGAGAGGGGAAACAATACAAACTAACACTAAACTAAGAAAACTTTCTAACACATGACGCACCAGCGAAGGGAGGAGGAGAGGGGACATGCACTAAACACCTAGATTAAAAATTTTTAGCAAAACGTTGCCAAAAAAGCAAAAAACCCACTCACTAACTCTGAGCTCAGGAGATCACGATGTTTCAGGCAAAGCCACGGCAAACGAGATCTGGGGGTTGGAAGGTAGTGGAGGTGTATTACGGGTAAGGGGAGGTGCTTGGAGCTCAGAGCAGATGCTAGTGAAACTGCTGGCTCGTATCCGATATGGATCCGCTAACCCACAGGTTGAAGACCAATGAAAAACTACTTCAATTAAAATGGTTTTCAATAACTTTTAACTTTTAAACTACCAGCAGAAAGAGTGCTCTCATTTAAATGTATAATAGTCCTTGTGACAGTCCATTAAAAACACAAACTCCTAGCTTTAAAATAACTTTCCTAAAAAGGAAAAAGTGTTATTTTAACAGTTTTGTAAAATGGATTTCCCCTCCCAAAGGAAACTTATCTGCCTAGCAAAGGAACACCACAAGTCAAACAGCGATCCTCAAATGCCTCAGATGAGAGTACTCTTTGGTGGAAAGAAAGCTCTGAATAGTCTGTCATCCAAATCTATTTTTTGTCAGCTTTACTCAAGCAGATTGAGGGTTGGGGTATGTAGAAGGTGCCCTGAAGCTTTGAAAGTTGGCCAGCTGTTACATCTTTTGCACGGTATAACCCATATAGCCACGGCTACTGGAGCAGTGATAATTATGATGAACATAAACAGACTCCAGAGAAATTTCAAAGTCGTTAAAAAGATACACTGACCATCTTTTACTTAAATCCCCAAAACATAAATGTGGAGCAAAAAGGACCATTACTAAAAGAAAAACTGAAGCAAAAAGTTGCCAGCATCTTACTCAAACAAGGCATTATGACCACCGGAGCAAAGGAACTTCTGCAGCATTAGATGGTATGGGTACTTCCTCTCATCAAACAGCATTGGTGATGTAAATCCCACTGAACAAATGAAAAATGTTAACCTGAAAACAGAAAGAGCCTGTCAATGAACAATGAATTGCCTTCATAAATAGAATGTCACAGCAAAACAAAACTAAGAATGAGTGAAGTTTATCCAAGGAAAGAAATTTACATTAATGCTTTACTCAAAACAGTACTTTTTAACCTACACTATCAGAGAAAGAACCCTCATGGGAAATGAACAGCAATATCTATACATTCTTCAAAAAAAATAATTAAAATAAACTACTGAGATATACCATTAGAATACACAGTAATTTACTCTCTCACTGTCCTTGTCACAATAACAGTTTCAAAATGTGAACATAAAATACTCTTATTTGGTCAACAGTACATTAGCAACCTTTCCTTGAGGAGTTTTGGGTGAAAGCTACAAACTTGCTTTGAGGGCATGACACTCACCCTCAGTAGATCTTGCAAAAATGGTCAGATTAATAAAAAATCATCATTAGGGTTCAATCTCACCTGCCTTGTCATCAGACTGGTTAGATTTTTAAACAGTTTTTTTCATTCTCTGTGCAGGCTACAGTGGTCTTGTCCATAGTAGGCATATGAGCAAATTCCACAAAGCTTTAATTGTTAATCAGCTTCTACAGTCAACACCTGAAAACTTTTGCCTCAAAAGGCCCAATGTCTGATCTGATTTACACAGATTTTAACCTTTTTCTCACACAACTGGGTGGATGCTCTCCTATCAGAACATCTGTGTTATAAGGGGGACATAGTACAGACATATCAACTTACCATTAATGTTAACAGTTGCCTTCAACGCTGTAGCAGTAACCTTTGGAAGCCCCTGGCTGACAAATGCCAGAAACCTACCCCCTTCCCCAGGACAAGGAGATGCCCTCCCATTTGACATCAGGATAAAAAGGGTCATCAGTGTGTACCATTTCATCAGGGCTTTCTTGCCCAACAGTCCCACTCAACTTGTTGATGGCCAGGAGCAGAACCTGTCCAGTACTGTCCACAACAATGTAACAAAGGAAAGGAACAAAAGAAAACCTGAGGGGAAACCGGAGTAGGTAATAGGGTACCCAGCTCAACCCAAAAAGGACAGCCATGAAAGAGGGCTGGTGGGAGGAAATAAATACCCCAACAGTAAAAACACAATCTACATTTACAATAAGCAGATACACAACTATATTAAAAGCTCATCAGTTATCACTGTTGTAGTAACCACCATAGGAAAGGTTCTCTAGGGTTAGAGAGAAAGGGTAATTTGGACAGGTGAGAAGTCTCTGCATAACTGCACAGGCAAATCCTGTCTTGGCCCTAGAAGCAGCAGCCAGGATGCAGTGTTTTGAAAAGGTATGGACTAAGGACTATGTAGTTACTTCCAGGACACAACGGGTTAAGTACTCCCCTCAGAAAGCCAATAGTGGCTGTTGTAGCTTAACTATGGTGCTACCCAATGTTATCAGTACCTGCTTCTCAAGGGGTTCACAGCAGAAAACAATACAACCATCAATCCATCAAATTGTGACTGCTGACTGGTTTCCTCTCTATACTTTGCAAATGCCACAAATAGTTGGTCAGATTTACAGTGGTTCTTTGTTTTGTGCAAGTAAAACTTGTGCTGCCTGTGCACACCCTGGAAATGCAAAACTTTCTCAGAGGCAAAAGAAATGAAGACAGGCATGTTTAGTGATGACTTGGAGAGATCTTAGAAACTACAATATACATCAAAGATACATTTGTACGCACAGAAATTGTTAAAGAAAACGTTCTCTACACAAGGATGCACAACTTAGAAACTCTGCTGGCTGAAGTGATGGCCACCAATACTACAACTTTCCAAATCATGAATGCGAAGTCAGTGGTGGCATCGGGATCAAAGGGAGATAAGGCAAGCTCTTCTTGAAAAACAAAATCTATTTAGATACCAAGGGGGGCAGAGAGATGCTTCTTGAAGAATTCAGGTGAAGGAGACCCTTGAGAAATAGCTTCACAGGCTCTCAGAGTCAGAGGATCCACTTCCAGTAGTAACACCCAAGGTTTCTCCTTGGCCATGCTGTGAAGCATGGAGAACTAGTGCTGCCTGGGCCAAAAGGGGGTTATAAAAATCACCCTCAGCCCATCCTCTCTATTCTTCTGAAGTACTCTGGATGAGAAGAGGAAAGACAAAAATAACTTTGCCTAAAGAAAGGAGAATGCAACCATCCTCCAGACCCATCTGGTTTGAAGCCTTTGAACAAAACTTTGATTTGCCCCATTTCCTCTGAGGCAAACGGCACTACTTCCAGTAACCCCACTTGTGTGCGCAATGGTGGAAGATTAACCTTAAGGATCCGCCAACATGATGAGTGCATTCGCAAAAGCGGTTTTCTACTCTGTTGGTACTGAGAAAATAGGATCAGTCCCATGTCCTGTGCAGTGTACTAGAGCTGCATGGCTATCCAGCACAGAGAATATGAGTGAGTACACCCTCCCAACACCATCTGGTGGTGTACCTCATTCACTGCAGTGTTGTCTGAGCTCACCACCAGAGTGTCTGGTGCCCACTTTTCTTTGAAGACAAGTCGGGCTTCCGCCAGCCATCAATTCCCTTAGATTAATGTGTTTTGTCCTTAGAGAGCTCTCCCAGCTCTCCTTGCATTTTCAAGTCTCCCATGTAAGCACCTAATGCAAGTTCTGAGACATAGGTTGCGAGCACCTGGGAACCCACATGAGCTCTGTAAAGTAATATGGAGTTCATAGGTTCACAAGTATAAACTAGGTAAACAGCCACCAGGATCTTGCCTAGTCGTGCAACCCAACTCAATTAGTTCACTATGTTTCATGGACATTAAATAGGAGGGAGTATGTTAGCTAGGAAGTTTCTAGAGGTCACTGGGGGGTACTTTAGCCAGTACTGCTCTCCTTCCTTGTTAGAGACATGGGGGCCAGACCAGGGATGAATTTCAGATTTCCCATCCACTGGTCAAGGTTACACTTAAAAGTTATTGATCAACTCTGCTTCACATGGATGGGAAAGCCTGTTCCAGAGCATGGTGATCCTTTGATAAACATCCAACTGGCCAATATGTCTTATTTATATCATAAACAAAATTTAAATCCCTGGTTCTAGTAGTTGTAATGCTGTTCATTTTATGGATGTGCAAAAGGCTCATCAGAGCTGGAGCTCAGGATATCTTGTATGGCAGGCATAGATCAAAACCACGTAACCTGTAGGAGACAAAGCTCAAGGCTTTAAGGCTATCTGGACAGGGCAATGCGTTTATACCCTGGATTCAACTGGTAAGGAACTCTAGTGGGCAATCCAGCAGTTGCATATGTCTGGTCAGGTACATGATGAAAGGGGCATTACATTCAATAATGGGTCTGATAAGACAGAATAAAACAGAACTAGGACTTTATTGAACATGGATACCCCTCCCTTAATTATAATCTGTGTGAAACATGCTTTTTCATACTACCATGGCCACATACTGGTCTAAGACGATTCACATGGCAACCTTCTTAATGCATGGGAAGAGAAGGGTTTGGACTCTACTGCTGGTGTGGCACTCAATTTTCTTCAGGTACCACAGGATTCTTCTTCTATGAAGACTAGTTATGGGAATCATGTGAATGCAAGAGGCCATGAACACCAGAGTGAAATCCCAGGCAGGGATGCAGTCCTCCAGACTAACAGACTAAAGTACTGGTTAAGAAACCATCTCATTCAGAGAAAGGAAAACTTTGATCTCTGGAATCCAGTTCTGACCCCAAAATCACTGTGGCGTAAGGCTGGAGACAATTTGTACATGTTGAAAGTAAATCCCCGATTTGAAAGGCAATCTATGAAAAGTTGGAGGGATGTTTTAACTCCTTCCAGGGTGCTTGCATGAATGAGGGATTTGTGCAGATAAGGGTAAAAGTGGAAGCAGTCTGTTCTACAATAAAATATTAATGAGAGACACATTTAGTGAAGACCGGAAGCAATAGACAAGGCAAGGGAAAAGTAGAGAACTGACTGAGAACCTCCAACTTTGAAGTGAAGAGTCATCTGTGCTTTTTTGCTATACAGATGTGTAGGTAAGCATCCTTCAGATCAAAGGTGAACCATGAATGCTTGGAAAATAGGGCATACCAATTTCTATACAATACTTATTTTGAATTTAAGGACAGGGGTATTTGGCAATGATACATCAAAGATGGGCCACAAGATCAATCCCTCACTGAGACTTAAACAACCTAGAGTAAAATAGCATTCCATCTTTTCTATGAACAAATTCTATGGATCCTTGTTGTAAGAGATTTTGGACAGGAGTATGCACCTCCTTTAGCTGCCCTTGAACTAGAAGAATGCCTGAAAACTTTGCAAGGGAAAACTGCATTTTGCAACCTGAGCTTACAAGGCTCAGGGCCCACCTGGCCTGAGGTTGAGGGAAAAAAGGGGAAAATCTGCTTTCCCCAGCTTTTGGGTTAGATGGTAGGGAGTGGGGTTAGGTTGGGGTATGACTTAGGAGAGTTGATAGACTGGTGTTATTTTCAGAAAGAGTTGCTGGTACCCATCAGGCATGGATTCGGTTAACCTTGACATATTCCAGTGGACTTTCCCTTTTTGGGCTTTCTGCTCAGGTTTAGATTAAGAAACGGGGGGAAAAAAAAAAACAAGTCTTTGGGGTAGATCTTGCTAAACTCAAGCAGGGAGACTTGTAGAGAGTCTTTGACTGAATAATTTTCACCTCTTCCTCTAGTTTCTTAACACTTTCAGCATAAGTCCAGAGAGGAAAATCTTGTCCATAACAGCATCACAGATTTCTGTTTGAATATGCTCTGGTAGGGGGGTCAGTTTTTTATGTCGGTCTGCCTCCTAATGATGGACCCTAAAGCAGATGCCCTGCTTCATGCTTCCATAGCAAAGACAAATACGAGAGGCAACTGGGAATCTGGGAACTATTGCTGCAAAGTTCCAGCAACTCTTTCTGCAAAGTCTCATCCTTCATCACATCCACCGCTTTCCTTCATCTGATCAGCAACTCCTGGTAATGAAATGAACAGTTCAGAGCTTTCTTACCCATGGCAGCTGACATGTGGGCCTTTCAGCTAACACTACAGAAGGCCCTGCCCACCCTTGCTTAATAAGGGATTCCCTGGGATATTGCCTGGGCCCACCGATGCAGTGTTTTTGGTCTTAGAGCATTAAGGACCTGTTCCATAGTGATACTTGGCTGCCTTGGACCCTGATACAACTACCTAGGGATCTCCCACTGGTTTCATCTATTGGTGTCTAACCAGCAACCAGAACAGAGCACTGGTTGGAAATCAGGTTGCATGGATGTGTCTTCAAGGACACCTGTGACTTCCCTTCCTCTAGGGCTCTAATCAAGGGGCCTCAATCCTCACCACTGACACTGGTGGGGAATGTTCATTTAGAAGAAAAATAGATGTCACAATATTAAAATTCTCCCTAAGAGAGATATCCTCAGGTGGTGAGGCTGGAACAAATGCTTTTTATTCAGATATGACCTTACAGAAAGCTGGTATTCTTCAGAGTCATAGGAATCTGGAGGCTCTTAAGAAGAGGGGGTCCCTTTTACTTCTAGGAGAAGAGATTACTGGAGCAAGATACCTTTCAAGGCACAGCTGCCTGGACATTATAAAACCCATGAGATCCTCAGATAATCTAAACAAGTTCTGCAGGTAATGCCTGAATGCGGTGAGTCTTGGGCTTAAGCAACAAATGCAAGCCAACAAGAGGTTTCTTTCTTTTTGGCACTGGGCCTAAACTTGATGTGTACTATATGTTACAATAGAATCAAGCAACAGGCAAGCGACCAGGTCCTTAATCCAGTCTCTTAGGGTTGTTTTGTGAACATATATATGGAAGGGAAACTGCCCCCCCCCCCCCCGTCACTAGGATTAGGGTGTCAGACTCTATCTAGTACCTGTCGAGCAGCTGTTGACCCATCCAATAACTGGGTGTGCATGGTTCTAGAAGATATTGATGCCGCTGACTCCAAAGAGAACTCATCGGAAGACTTAGAAGAACGTTCGGTCAAAGGTTCATAGGTGTTTAACCACCACAAGGGCCTTTTTAAGCCTAACCAGGCACCCCAAATTTCTGACAAGTTCTGATACCCTTGATAAGTGTAAGCATGGGCCTAAGAGATGAACCATTCACAGGTTACCTCTGCCCATAGGTGCTAAACCAGGGAGGAATTTCTGGCTTCTCATCCAATTGTCTAAGCTGCACTTGAATTGGGTTAGGGAGGAAGACTGCTTCACATGGTTGGGGAGCCTGTTCCAGAGATGTGGTAGCCTCTTGGATACACATCTCGCTCTCCAGCAGGTCCTAGTTATAACACAGGCAAGGTTTAAGTCTTTAGAACAGGTAATTCTGGTGCTGTTTGTTTTGTGGATATGCAGGAGGTCCAGAGTGGGGTCTGGCATAGATTTCCCCTCAAAAGCCTGTCAGACAATACAGGGATAGGACCTTGAGGCAGTATGCATAGGACATATTACTTACACCCTGTATTCTTCTAGTGAGGAACCTCTGTGGACGTTCCAATTGATGGATATGTCTGGGTATACCAAAGGTAGACACGTGATGATCAAAGGCTAGATTACTACGCGTGTCTCCCCCCCCCCCCCCAAGTCCCTGACTACTGGGTCAACTCTAAGAGGTGTGTTGTTAATATGACAGTTACCAGGGATGGATGACTTCCCAAAGGATACTATTATGCATTTCTTGGCATTTAGTTTTCGTCCATGGCTCTTACACAAATTGGTTGTCTGTATCAGCCCCTTCTGGAGAACATTTGTGTCAATGTGAGACTAAATGACTGCTCTTAATACGCAATCTGCAAATTTAATCAATCAGTTAAAGACCATTGACATTGGCCTTTACTTCCAAGAATTAAATGCCAAAAAGGAACGGTTCAAGGACTGACCCATGAGGGGCTCCACTTGTGACTGGCCTCTTTGTAGAGGTGGACTCCCCCAATCTAACTTACTGGGTCCTTTCTGTGAGCCAGTTGGCTATCCAACGGATGACGTACTGGTTTGTAGCTAATCTCTTGAGTTTGTCAACACCAGAGTGGGATATTGTGTCAAATGCCTTGGCCAGGTCAAGGCAGGCAGTGTGAACGACTTTGCTCTCATTCATTGCTTTGGTGACCATCCTGAAGTACACCAGGTTGAGAAGGCATGACCTGCCCTCGACTAAACCAAACTACGACGGGTCCAGTGTCTGGAGTTTTACTCTCTTTCTACTGATCATCTCCATGATAATTCTTTCAATGGCTTTACATAAAAGACTAGTGAGACTTATGGGTCTCTAGTTTCCTCTGTCCGTAGATGGCCCAGCTTAGTGCAGAGGAATGATTGTTGTCTTTCTCCATTCATACAGTTAAACAGTAATTTCAGAGGCCCTGAAAGGTCACACTTCATGCTATTTAGTAGGCATCCTGGAATATTGCCTGGGCCCACTGATCCAGTGTTTTTGGTCTTAGAGCATTAAGGACCTGTTCCCTAGTGATAGTAGGGAGAGTTATATTTAATGGTATTTCCTGAGGGGAAGGTTGGGGGGGTGGGGGGTGGTGGCAAAATTGGAGCTGAATGTATCAGCCAGGAGGTATGCTATGTCTTCCGGCTCAGTAAAGGTGGCTCCATTTACAATAAGCTCTGCACACAATTGTGTATTGCCTTTGAGGTTGTGGACATAACTAAACAAATGCTTTGTGGTTGTCCTTGGCCTGGGATTGTGAAAGTGCCTCACCATCTTCAACAATCTCAATCCTGAAAGGGCTATCAGAAACTAGAGATGTAGTCTCTCAGAACCTTTTCATTCAGAAGTTTCTTTTGAAGCAGGAGCCTAAACAAAGGACAAGCAGATGCCATGCTGGGTGTAGAGCAACACAGACAGCATTGGTTGCTTAAGTATTTTTCAAGCAAATCAGCCCTACACCTAATGGTCCTGAAATTAAAATAAAAGCACTGGGATAGTTGGGCAAGTCATGCTCAGGACCTTGGCAAAACAAACAAGAATGGAAGCAGAGTTAGATGACCAATGGTGGGTATAATGGACATTAACAGGAACTGGAAAAAAAAAGGTTCCTCAACAGGGTACTTGGCTTTGCAGGTGGCCTTTGCTCAATCTCTGGCTTTGAAATGACTAAACTACTACTTGATACTAGTAGTTCAAACTTAGTCAGCAAAAAAGAACTGAAGAAATGGTGCTGGATGACCTCCCCCTTTATATGCAGACATCCCAACGTCAAATTGGTGTGTGTTTGCCAGGCCTGAGGGAAATCGCTGCTATGTGGGCAGACCTCAAGCTTCCAAATGCAGAAAAATCCTGCAAGATTAATGTAGTTAAACAGGAACATTTACCTCTTTCTTTCCCCAAATTTGCTACATGATGCTGGTCTAAGAACATGGCACAAGTTGGCCAGGTGCCACAGGTTACCAAGAACAGCAGTCTAACCAGGACGACCCCCAAACCTTATAGAAATAAATGGAAGAGAAGGACAAGGAGAATAGTGATGGGACAACCATGTTAACTGCAACACATACATGAAAGAATCACAGGGATAAAAGATGATTAATATCACGACAGGAGCATACAAAAACCTAAAAGTTAAGCTCCTAACACAACTACACCAGGTATATTACATTGTTCACTGCTGCAGTACTGCTAACATTTGGAAGTTTTCCCAAAGATTATGGACCAGTCAACAACTCGCTTTGAATAGGTGCCGTTTACTGAAGTCCCTGTAGAATGCCTATGGTAAATCCAGCATTGGATCTAGAGGTCATTTTCAAGTTATAAATGCTTATAGAAAAGTATGGCTAGATGACCAGGCAGGTCGTTCATAGACCCAACTATGACAGTAGTTAGTGGCTATGGCACCTGTGAAGTGGGTTTCACATGCCCTGGAACAGTACTGGTGTTAAAGTAGATGAAGTAAACCAGGCATTTAGAGAGGATCTGTTTATATAGTGGCTTGCCCTCCCTAACTTTTGGGAAGGCTATGATTTGAGTTCCCTTCTGTTTCAGTACTGTGTGTGAAATTTCAGCTGCCTAGGCACACGGAGAAGGTGCAAAAATCCTTTTATCTATTGAAAGAAAAGAACACAGATTAATGACCTGATTCAGAGAAAATTCTGTCAACACTTTGGCAATGACAGTCACACTGGTGCAATAAGTTATCCTGTCCATTACAGTGGACCAAACATGCAGCTTCCTCTGAAACAGACAAAACCAGAGGTCTTCCACTTAACACATGAATGCCCAAGGTGATGTCGGTACAAGAAGGATAACTGTCCATCTTATGGCACAATGGCTTTTTAGTTATACTACCAGACTTACATAAGCATAATTAAAAGATTTCCACAACATGGTACTCGTAGAATCCTGAAATGCCAGACTGATTTTTTTCCCCCCTGAAAATTGCTTTTCCAGTCTTTTCTCAATCTTTTATAAACTCCTCTGATTGGTTCTTATAGTCATCATGCAATATCTTGTATGTCCTACTAATCAACCTTTTCAAAAGCAGCTTCGATTATAAATTTCTGTTATAGATTCAACTACAAACTTCACCAGAGAAGGTCTTTCAACTTAAGAATCCCCTATCTTTTTTTTTTGCCTATGCCACTGACATAGGTTCATAGGTAGGTAACACTAGGCTATTGGCCCTAGGGCCTATATAAGCCTAGCCAAAAAGGTACCTTGGCTTTCGCCACCCAAGAAAATTATTTTCCTGTGCCCCTGTCGAGGAGAGCCACAGAAGTGATCCTTGGGGTGAATTTTCCATTTCCCATCCAATCAAGATTTTTCTTGAGTGCTAATGAGGAGTTTTGTTTGATATAAATAAATAGTTTGTTCCAGAGTATGGGAAGTCTCTGGGACATGAATTTAGCACTCCAGCATGTTGTTTGTTGTGGAGACAAGGTTTAGGTCCCTAAAGCGTGCATCTCGGAGGGATTGGGATTTCCTGAAGTGGAGCATGTCCAACAGTTCTGGGTTTGACATAGCTTTGTATGTTAGGCAGAGATCACCTTTGTGTAGGTGATATGTGATGGAGTAAAGTTGGAATTTTTTTGAGACCGTCTATGCAAGGCATCTGTCTGAGGGCAGTAATCATCTGTGAAGTATTTCTGCGGTCTTTCCAACTGTTGTAGATGTCTTGTGAGGTACATACCAAAAGGGGCATTGTACTGTATAATGGGTCTAAAGAGTGATGAGTAGAGGGGAACAATTACCTCTTTTTTCCTGGATGAGAAACCTTTTATGATGAGGTGTGCCAAGTAGAAGGATTTCCTGACTACTGTGGCGATGTGATCAAAGGAGACTACTGTCCACCTGCGTCCCAAAGTCTCTTATCACACTTTCAAGTGTTAAGTAGACTACCGCCTATGTGGTAACGCATGGGTACAGAATTCTTACCAAAAGGGATGATGACAATGCATTTTTTGGCACTGAGCTTGAGGCCATGGCTTAGACACCAGGCATCTGTCTCACTGAGGCCCTTTTGTAGGATGTCGACATTGTTAGCAGTTTCGATTATGGCTCCTAGTTTGCAGTCATCTGCAAACTTCATTAGCCAAAGACTTTCTCTGTGTTAGCCTGCACTTCAGAGTAGTAGTTACCAAACAGGACAGGATCCAGAAATGAACCCTGTGGTACTCCACTTGTCTGACTTTGGAACTGGAGTCTGCTACTTTTCACAGTGTGGGTTCTGTCAGTGAGCCAGTTGGCAACCCATCTTCCGATTTAGGGATTTACACCTTGTTTAGTGAGTTTATCTATAATTCCAAAATGGGGGATGGTGTCAAAAGTCTTGGCGAGATCTAGATAGGCTGTGTGAACCACCTTACCTTCATCTACGGCTTTGGTCACTGCTTCAAAGAAGTCCATCAGGTTTAGGAGACATGATCTGCCTTTTACAAACCCGAACTGGTTGGGGTCCAAAGTTTGGAGATTACCAACTTCTTTGTTTATAAGTCCCATGATATGTTCCATGGCCTTGCAGGCCAGGCTCGTCAGGCTAATGGGGCGGTAGATTCTGGGGTCCATGGTGGATCCCCCTTTGTGGAGTGGGATAACTGTCACTGTGCGCCATTCAGTGGGCACAAAGTCTGAGGTGAGGCTATGACTGAACACGGTACTTTGGTGGGGTGCTAGTTCATTCTGTAATTCGTGTAGAACGCAGCCTGGGATGTTGTCAAGTCCCATGGATGCTGTGTTCTTGGCTTTGGAGAGTGTGGTTTTTACCTGTGCAGCCGTAATTACAGGAAAGTACAGTTGTGTACACTTACCATAAATGTAGATGTTAGAGTGTATACACTGTTGCAGTCATCAGATTTGGGTTATCTGCTTGCAGTAGCCCTTAGTCAGCCAGATTATCAAAGTCTTGGGTCTTGCGTCGGTAGCTCTCTCAACTTCCATGACATCAGGTAGTCAGAGGTACAATGCATGCAGCAGACGCCATTACATCAGTTTTTCTTGCCCCAGATGTCAGGTGCCCCCCTAATAGGAAGCAATTAAATATACATACAAGGTTATACCTCCAACAAAAAAGCAAATACAGCAAAAAGCTTTTAAGCATAGTAAAAAGAAATAGAGGTATAGCCAAAAGAAGTCAGGGGGCTGGAGGGAGGCCCCCTGACATCTACATTTATGGTAAGTGTACACAACTGTACTATGTTCTTCGTGTTTCATTGTTGCAGTCATATTTGGGTAGATTCTCAAAGCTAAGGATGGGAGGAGGAATTTATATAGCATTAGGACCAGCTAGAAGGCCTTGCAAAACTGCAGTGGCAAAATCAGCTCTGGACAGAGAAAATTGGTAAATGGTAATGCTTGGTGAAAGTATGTACAGAACTCCAGGTAGCAACACCTCAGAGAAAGGCTGTAGAAGTAGATGCAGCCTTGGTTGAATGTGGTCTTATCCCCTATGGGATAGCGTTTCCATGGTGCTTATAGCAGAAATGAATGCAATGGCCTTATCCATTTAGAAATGGATTGTTCTGAAATGGCCTTCACCTCTGCCCCTGCAGCAAATGCCACCAGCAGCTGTTCAGATTTCCTGAGGGGTTTTAGTCTTGTCCAAGTAAAATCTAAGTAAGGGGGGCAGTATCCGTTCCCCTTTGTTCTGTGGATTAGAAAAGGTTAGCAAATGAATGAACTGATTAAGAGCCACACTGGATACTACCTTGGGCATGAAAGGAGGGATTGGTCCTGAGGGACACCCTGTCCGCATGAAAGATAATGAAAGGCTTCACTGTCATAAGGGCCTGTAATTCAGACACCCTTCTTGCAAAAGGAAGGCTGTCTTCCAAGAAAGCAATTTCAACTTTGTATTTGCAGCTGGCTCAAAAGGAGGTGGAGTAAGTTTCTCCAATACAAAGTTAAGGTCCCAGGCTGGAGTAGGGGCTCTCCTGGGTGGTCTTGCATTTTTGGCCTCTCTGAGGAACTGCTTGAGCAGTGGATGAGAGAAGAGGGGTGGTTCTGTGTTGTAATGAGCTGAAATGGCTGAGGCATGAATTTTCATGGAGGAAAAAGAAAGGCCCTTATGAAGCACCTCAGTTATGTATTGAAGAATCTGACGTAAACTGGGCGCTGCTGTGCTCATCCCCTGAGTTTGGTTCCAGGAACAGAATCTTTTCCATTTTTCAGCATAAGATTTTCTAGTACTAGGCCTCCTTGCCTTCAGAATGTCATCCAACACTTGTTTACTGAGGGATGGTAACAGAGGGATCAGGTAATTAGCCAGGCTGCCAGGTTCAGGGTTTGAAGCTGAGGGTGCAGAATCTGGCCCTTCTGCTGGGACAGCAAAGTAGGGGTCGGAGACAGGTGCCATGGTGCCAGCAGTGACACTGCGCAAGAAGGGGTATGAGTGTTGGCGTGGCCAGTCTGGTGCAATCAGTAACGTCCTTTGTTTGTCCTGTTTGATCTTTAGTGGTACCTTTGAGAGGAGAGGCAGAGGAGGAAAGGCATAAACCGATAGATTCTTCCAGGTGAAGGACAGGGCATACACTTTCCAAGCTTGTCTGTGGGGAGTCTTTGTGCAGAATTTGTCCAATGGAGGGAGGCAAACAGGTCCATCTCTGGGCTCCCCCATTTGTTTATCAACATGTTGAATGTCTTTGGTTCCAGTTTCCACTTGTGTGGGTCCATGAGATTTCTGCTTAGATTGTCTGCCAGTGTATTTAGCTTTCCCGGTAGGAAATGAGCCTGTAGGTGTACTTGGTAGCTCAAGGCTGTGTGCCACAGAGCCATGGCTAGTCTGCAGAGAGGGTATGAGTGGGTTCCCCCCTGCTTGTTTATGTACCACATGTTTATTGTAAACATTTTACTGCATGTTTATTGTAAGCGGAATAGAGTGCCAGTTATTCTTGCCTCTCTCTCCAGAACTGCTTAGGTTTATACCAATGTTCTTATAGTTTCTGACAATGACAAGTAGTTTTGGTTGAGTCAGTTGCAAGTCTCACTACATATAGTTAAAGCTGCTGTTTTTGGCTTGTGCCTCTCTGCCTGCCACAAGATGACAAATCCTCTTATTTGAACATCAAGACTTCCTTGCAACCAGCTTCCCAGATTCCGTAATGATACTGAACAAGTCTTCTATCTACTGGAACCAGAAGTGCATCAAGATGAAATCATCTATACAGTCAACTGACATGTCAAACTGAGATGTACAAGAGTCTTGGTGTTGAATTAGGTCCCAAGTTGTCAGCACCTACCCCCCCCCCCAAAAAAAATTCTCAATATCAGAACACTTGGGGTCAAAAGGTAATTACCAGCAGCATCCTGGGTCCAACTTCTTTTTTTGGATCACAATGGGGAGTAAGGGGATCAGAGTGAAGGCATGCAGAAATATACCTCTCTAGTCTGCAAATACATCTGCCTAAGCTTTTGGCACAATTTCCTACCAAAGCACAGTAGAAAAACAAACTTGGAATAAACCTCTGTCGCCCACAAGATTACCAAATGGCTCACCAACAGGATGCAGATAATCAAAACAGAAGTTACATCCACAAAGAGACCAGTCACCAATGGAATCAGCCAAGGTTCTGTGCTAAGAACTCATGTTTGGCATCTACTTTTCTGAAGTAAACGCCAAAGGGCTCTGGCTGACTACATTTGCAAACAGTAAACTAGGAGTCGTCACTGAATTCCCAAATAACTTTGCCATCTTGCAGGAAGGAGTCTCTCAAATAGCTGGTGTCAAAATCATGGCCTGAACTAAATGCTAAAAATACAGTACTGGTAAGTCATCTACCCCAGGGAACAACCCTAAAAGCTGACCCATTTAAAGCTTTGAGAACTTGTGTGAATAGAGACCTAACTTTTGACCAACATGTCTATTGTTGTAAGAAAGTCCTTCTATATTGCACAGGTAATCAACTAAGGGGTTGTATCTAGATCTAGCAACGTCACCTCCCCCCTTTACTCTGCCCTCATTATGACAGTCACTGAATATAATGCTCCTTTGGCATGTATCTGTCCAGACATGCAACAACTGTAACAGCCACAGAGATACCTTACTAAAAGAATACAAGGCCTAAACATGTCCTATATGGACAGACTCAAAGACCGGTCATTATACTCAGTATACTACACTACCAAGAAGTGACCCGTGTCTGGCATACAAATCATCCCCTAACCAATTACGGAGGGATTTACTGCACATCAGCAAGTCAAATAGCATCAGAAATGCTCTGTCTAGGGATCTAAATATCTTTGGCATAAACAGAACAGTTTGGAGGTATAGGAATATTTCACAGAGGATACCTCTGCTGTGGAATAGCCTCCCTATTCAAATAAAAAAAGTTCACCCCTGCCATTGTTCAAACAAAACTTAAATATATGGATGAGAAACAAAACTCACCACAGGACTGCCCCTTTTACGACTCATCAGAAGAGGAAATTCCTAAATGCTTTATCCCATACATGGGTCCCATCAAATTATCTATGGTATGACCACAGTTATTCTTATTAAGAGTAATATGCACATATAATTATCTACCATGGGATGGGTAAGGCCAATCTACAACCAAATAGGATAGGTTATTTCAATTACAAAAAGGGAAAGTGACCACCGCAAGGCCAGCAAGCCTAGTGCTCATCTATGAACCTAAGTTTCTTTGCTAGGAGCTCTTGAACAGAATTGTTTCATGTGCTCATTACTTGGGGATGTACACAGTTCTGTTTGAGGTATATCCCCCACATGTGCATTAGCTGCAGGAAAACCTCCTGGGGTAGCATCCACTCATGTATGTATGTCTTATCGATTTACTCTGCCACTGTATTGCCATGAGAGGGAATGTAGGTTGTCTTGAGACAGACTTTATAGTGGAGAGCCTGACTCCAAACATTCATGACTAACCTGCAAAGTGCACAATGTCTTGCCCCCCCCCCCACTTGTTTAAATACCATTTCACTGTAGTGTTGTCAGATATTACCTGCAAAGGACCTTCTTTCCAAACCCGGGTGAAAGTTTTGAGGCCTTGAATCATGGCTAACATCTCCTTCACATTTAGTCATTTTATTTGATAAGCATCCCGCAATCCTTGTAGTCAGACATTCTGAGAGAGGACACCCTAGGCCATCTCTAATGCATTATTTTAGGGTCTAGTTTTTTTCTTCCTGGGGGGGGGGGGGGGGGACGACTTCTAGATTTGAACTGCTCTGTCTAGCTCACCATTCCAACTCATTAGCTATACATAGGACTGGAATCATTTTTGCCACTAAATGAAGTGTTAGATCGCCATACATCCTGGATACCACTCGGGCTTTGGCATATACCGTCTAGCTTGGGGAATCATCAGAATGGTAGAAACCATACACCACAGCAACCTGATGTATTCCTTTGCTGTGCTTTGTTTCTGCAAAGCAAGTGAAGGAAACAAGTGTGAAGGTAGGGAATTTTGTCAACAGGAAGTCGGTTTGTGTCCATCAGGGAGCCTAAAAAGATGACTCTCTTGGAAGCCACGAGCCTTAATTCCTGGAGGTTCAAGGTGAATCCAGATTGTGGATGAGCTGTACGATCACTGTCCAGGGCTCAAGGTTACCTCCTCCTGTGAGTTTGCCTGAATTAAACAGTCATCCATGTATGGGAAAAAATAGATATTCTTGGTTTTGCACAATGTAATCATTACAGCCAATCTAATTGCAGTGACTAAACCTAATGGCAAGGAAGCAAACTGACTGTGACAAACCCCTTGCAATAAATCTAAAATAATGCCTGTGAATTTTGTAGACGGGAAATGGAGATATGCATCTTTTACATCCAAGGTAAACATCAGGACTTTAGGGAACAAGAGGAGAAAAGTCAGCATCCTGAATATTGGTGCAAGGAAATGGAGAAAATATTTATAAAAAAACAGCAGTGGACTCTAGGTTTTTCTGTCTCTGAAGTATGTTTAGAAAGTTTGGTTAGATAAAGCAAGAAATAAAGACATTAACACAAGCAATCAAAAAATTGTACAGTGAGGAACTGGATGAGTGAGGCAAGACAGGGGTTAGTTTTAAGTAGAGTTTATACCATCACTGAAAAATATAGTCTACATCCATAAGTTAAGGGACAGGATGGACTGCTTGGAGTGTCTGGAGGAGACTACCATCTTTCAGAAAAAACAGAAGGGTGACTAATACAAAGAATCTGCTTCACTTACTGGAAGGATAAAGGGACATCAAAAAGGTATGAAACTGAAAAAACATCATCTAGGTGTATCATCATGAGCAAGATGGAAACCATCTATGAAGAGTAGAGATGAAATAGGTGCTACACTTCCATGAGAGCCATGTTCTTTTAAAAGACATGTGATTTTCCTTATAGGGCAAATGTGCAGGAGGTCTACTGTTTAATTCATTCTCTCCAGTAGAGCTCTGTTGAGGGTGTACCTTTAACTACTAGTGGGTATGGTTTGAGCATTTAAAAATGAAGTTATCACTTTATAATTCTAACAAATACCCATTGACAGAGGTCAAATATCAATTCAATTTAAGTATAAACAAAAGTGCAAGCAGCAAAAAAAAAACACACAAAAAATAAAATGAATTTAAAATACAGGAAATGTAATGAATGTCTGATGAAGCAGCTTTGGCTGTGAAAGTGCTCACCTTTTTACTACTGGAATAAACGGTGTATGATTTTATCAGCTGTGGTCTGGCCTCTACTCTTGCTTTACCTCATCAATTCAAATGTGCTTGCCATCATGTATGCTTTAAGATAAAATATCCTGATACCTTGTATGTAGGATGGTTTTGGAATTATTAATGCAAACATAAGCAAGCAATCTGACGCCTAGAGGCACAGTAGGAAGTAACTGCAGAAACTCCTGGAAGAGCACTCATCTGTAATGTTTCTCAATCGATGCTTCCATCAAAACATGTATAACATGAGATGTCATCCAAATTGATCAAATGACATCTTGTACTGCTGTGAAAGGTAAACATAAGACATTTTGCATCTGTACTTTAAACCTGTCTGCCCAATGTTATTTGCGCTAATGAAGGAATGAGCTGTAGTAAGACAACTAAGAATTCCCCCATGTGACTAAATAAAAGGGATTTCCTGGGGGGAACAAATGGACTAGGAGGATACGCCCTCATGTACTGCAAATTTAGTATGCTCAAATTTGAGTCGTGCTTAAATTTTCTTCAGAAGGCAATCTTTTACATATTCTTCAAAACTTCATTTGGTAGACATGAAGGTCTGCATCTTTCTAAGTCAAATGTGATCATACTTTGGACCATAGAAGACAGAAATGCAGGTCTTTGGCTCAGCCTCCTAAGATACTACAACACTTCTTGGTAAAAATGTAATCAAAACTTGTAGTAATGGGAATGTGACTAGAAGATGAAGAAATACTAGATTTAGCCAACAAATCATTCTTGGAATCAGTCAGTTCATTTTTAGGCTAACAATGAAACTGATATTGGCACAGCTGTTTAATTTAATTGTCTAAATCTCCAGAACTGGTAATTAACTTCTTCGGATACTTTCAGGTCTGGCTTTTGATCAATGCTTTTAGGGACCATTAAGAGAAATATCTTCAATAATCTACCATTACTGGCAACACAAAAGGGCCAACTCTGATCTGTTTAGGAACACAGATGCGGCCATCCCGGAGTAAGCAGGAGAATAAGCATGCCTCCAATTTACTGTAGTATTTGCTATCTTAATTTTAGGAATAATGACCATGTAAGGTCAGATGAAATGCCCTCAACAACCCCACTGTGGGCTTGGGTAAAGACAAACGCCTAAGCTCCAAGTAACCTTTTAAAGGAGCTTAAGTCCAGTTGGCTGATGGACAGACAAAAAAGAGCAAAGCCCTGACTGGGAAAGAGATAACCATGGGTTGTCTAGTGGGCCAGGGAGTGGAGGGTCCAATGAAGAAAGACAGGAGCCAGCAAACTTTTAGGGTAAACTATCCAGAGAGCTAGAGCTGGTGTAAACTGCTGTGATATCATAACCTAGGACGAGGTGGAGCATAACATGCAGTATATGGACAAGGGAAGTCAACTGGTTCTGACAAGCTGTACATAATGAGCATTTTTCATACAATCTGAGTAGGAAGGCACATGCTCAAAAAGGAAACAACAAAGGTAATTAACAGAAAATTCCTCACAGCTGCAATGATGACTGCCATGCTATAATTGAATACAACTTCAGTGACGGGAATAATATGGAAAAGTACAGTTGTGACGGTGGCAAGGTAATTACCCAGAAAGAAAAAGGAAATTACATGAAAAGGTAAGTTGCCATGGTGGCCAAAGACACACCAGAATCTCAAGCTTTGACTATTATAAAATACTTCGTCGCTGAGACCTACAAGGAAAACATAGGAAGGAGATGTGCCTATTTTAAGATAAAGGCTATTCAGGGAGACCCTCAGAACGCAAATTAAATGCAATTGGGGAGGGATAAATAAAACTGTGGTACCTCAAAGTACTCCTCCCATTCCCTGAGATGCAGGATGCTTGGAGATGACATTCAAAAGAAGCCAAACTGAGTAGGAAGTACGCAAATCCTGAAGTCTGGAGACGTGTGAAGTTCCTTGCAAAATGCTACACCGAGTTTACAGTTTGCTGATTTTTTTCTGTAATCACAGTTTAAACAGCCAGGATTTGCACTTCCAAGAGAAGGATAAGGAAGAAGCCTTGAGTCATAAGACTTTTGCTCAGATTTCACAAGTGAATATTTAAGCCTAAGAGTGGTGGATAACACCCACCTATGAAGAAGACAAACAGCAGCACAAATAGTTTGTTACATGAAAAAGTAGCCTTAAAAATATTGCCTTGGCTACTCATAAGGAAGGCATTTTACAACATAGGCACTGCCGAGACACAAAATTAGAAGGTACATCAGCAAAGAGGTCATCTGCAAGGTTTACTCAATGCCATCATCAAGAAAGGCACCAGCATAAATGGGGGAAACCACCTGTGGTGAGGGAAAGTATAGGAAACTTATCCACTTTAGGTCTTGCACAGAAAATTAAGATGCAATTTTGAGCACTTCACTTCTTAAAACTACTTCATATGCAAAACATAATAATGAAATTAGGAGGAAAAACAGGAGACAAAAGGCAGTACTGTACAACTTGGGAGGAAAATGCTTAAATCGTAACATTCTCTACAGACCGAGATAAAGCAAAGCCATCACATGATCAGCTTATCTCCCAAAACCCTACAAAACTGATACAAGAAAATTAAACACCAATAAAAATCTGAAAGCCCTAACTAAAAATTGATGATGGTTAAACAGCCTAAACATGGTTAATTAAGAACCACTTAGGCAGTGGATAATGACCAACGAAAAACAAAAGGTAACAGAACAAAATACAACGGACTATAAAAAGTTTCCCTGTAGCCCAAAGGGTGTAGCAGGTCGTCTTGGATCTCTACTACTGAAGAAAAAAATTAACATGTCACCTGAAAAGGCAGTCTTAATCTACAAAGGTCAATGAAGAGAGCGGTGGGAAAAATAATACCAAAATAAAAATAAGACTCCTCTCCTTTTATTTTTATTTTGGTGTTATTTTTTCCCATCGCTCTCTTCATAGACCTTTGTAGATTAAGACTGCCTTTTCAGGTGACATGTTCATTTTTTTCTTCAGTAGTAGAGTCTTTATCTGATAAATGAAGCAGAAACAGGTGTACTTACTTCTAATCCTAGGAAAGATGTGCTCTCAACTTTAAGACTTGCACATCTATCTACTAGCCCCAAAAGGTCTTTGGCAGGCTGCCTGCTCTCAGGCCACTCCTCAAAGAGTATGAAGTGGGAAAAAGTAAAACTCTGGGAAAAACATAAGGTCAGGCTACAGCCTTTTAGTTATGCTCAAGGCAGCTAGAGAAGGAAAGTACAGTTGTATAAAATCTTACCACAATGGTAGATGTCCTTGCCTTCACCGCTGCAGTATTCATTACTTACGGGATTCCCTGCCATGGAAGCCCATCATCCAGCCAGTCTACAAAAGTCTACCCATTGCTTTAAGGTACACTGAATGTCACCTAAATGCTTCTCACATAGCATAGGGAATAAAGGCGACATTCAGGCATACCATCCTCAGAACCGATTGCCCCAGTTGGAAAAGCAGTCTAAGGAAAACCAAAGAGAACCAGCACATCCAGGAAGGAAATAAGGCTAGGGGGATGGAGGGAGGGAGTGAATACTACAGTGGTTAAGGGAAGGACATCTACCATTATGGTAAGATTTTACGCAACTGTACTATATCCCGACATTCACCACTGCAGTATTCATAACTGATGGTAGAGTGCCACAACTCAAGAAACTTGGGAAGAGGAAGCAGCAGTAGAGCACTGCAAGAAACCATGAAGAATGGCATTAGCAGAGCCAGCTCTAGCTCTGGAGATACCATCTGGCTTCTAGTGTTTGGTAAAAGTATGCACAGATGTTCACGTATGGAGATAAGTATCCTTGAGTTCCACAGACAGAAAGGCATGAGGGAGCAAGAGAATAACAGGATCCGAAGGGGTAACATTCGAAAAGAAAGCACCTTCAGAAAAGTGTTTAGATGAGAGAGGTCAAGGTCTGGAACTTGTCTCCAGGTACCCGCTTTTCTGGGCACTACAAACATTCTTGACTAAAACCCCTTTCCCCATTGGGACACAGGCACCTCTTAGATAGTACCCTGAGACAAGAGATCTCAAAAATCCTCTGGGGGTCAAAAGGAAGTTGTTCCCAAGGAGGCTGAGGAATGCCCATAAAAGCAGGATGGAAAACCACACCATGAAATACCCCTAAGGAATGACTGACAGAACCTAAGAATCCTGGATGATTCGAAGCCAAATAAGAAGAGAAAGAAAACTGAAAAGAAAGAGGAATGTGGCTAGGAAAAGTTGACAGTCAGGCAGCACCTGGTTTGTCAGGAAAGGAAGACTTTTGAATCCTTGTTGTCCGAGTAGCCTTAGCAAGAGGAGCCTGTTTATCACCCTTTTTACCTTTAGCAGGAGGGCAAGACTGCCTACCAACAAAGGCTGGCTTAAAACGGTATTTTCTCAAATTTAGGCAGAGGAGAAACAAACATGTTTAAACTCCTGTACGGCCTTCCCCTTGTCCTGAAGAGACTTAAACCAGCAGCTGTTTCCCCAAACAAAAGTTTATTATCCAGAGAAGCATCCATCAACTTACCTTAATATCATTAGGTAACGGGTGAAGTCCAAGCCAAGAAAACCTCCTCAGTACTGAACCAAAAGCAGCAGCCCTAGAAGAGGCATCCACTACAACATAACTATATTTCATAAAATGACAAACTACTTGAGAGGAAGTCCCTAGCAAGGATAGAGCATGACAACTTACTCAGTCTGAAAGATCAGAAAAAACTGACAAGCCTGAGAAAGAAGAGCAAACACATGCCTAGATATATTGGTCTGATAATAGTCGTAAAAACTAGGGTAACCGAAGTAGAAACCTTCCCACCCAGCCTGTCCATGGTTCTGCTATCCTTGTCAGAAGACAGTAACTTGGATGAAGGAAGCAATTCAAATGGCTTATCAGTGGCTACAGACACCACAAAGCAGTCAGCCGCAGGACATTTGAACAAAAAGGAATAATCCTCAGGTACCCTACAAAACTTAGACTACTTCTTGTGAGCAGGGGGCAGACAATCAGGAGCTTTAAAGGCATTGGAAAAATGCATCAGTAAAGCAGCCAAGACTAGAGGAATAGCCGCAGGTTTAGGAGATTCCATCTGCACTAACACAGAGTACCCCTATGGGTTTCAGAAATCTGAGCACAATCCCACTTAAATTCCATCATCCTAGAGATTGTGTCCCCAAAGGAAATTTCCTCAGGAGTATTTGGACCATTAGATTCCTCCTCCTCAGACCCATAGTCTAAAGGAGAAGGAATCTGGGTATAATAAGTAAAGGATTCTTCATCAGAATGCAACTCTTCCTCAGAAGAATTCAATTCCCTGGGCCTTTTAAGTGTAGAAGGGAACCAAGGGGGAGCAGGAACTAAAACCCGCTGAGGAGGCCCTAATGACATTAAAGCATTAAATAATCCCCAAATAAATCCCTGCCACTGAATTTGAGGATCCCTAGGAGCAGAAAAAACATGTTTAGTTTTCCATTTCTTTAAAGGAACGTCCATACTAGAGAACTGAGAAGGCTCTGACTCAGGATGGCATTCCACAACTGTAACAGGAACTTCTTCACTTAGAAGAAACTGTGGACCTCCCTAGACCACTCAACCATGGTTCCTTCTGAACGTTCAAAATAGACACCTACAAAGCCTCGTCGGACGTGCTGCCTGCCAGATCCTTGCCAGCCCCCCACCCGGATGAGGCAAAGAAATCCAATATAGTCAGGTGAGCCTCCACATTTGTAACAACCTTGGGAGAAACACTCGACAGAGGCTGGACAACAAAAGATTCCGGTCTTAACTTCTTTCTTGACAGCTGACCCTCGGGGCAGGAAGTTCCATCCACAGTAACTTAACAACAAGCTTAATATGCTGGTTTACAATATACAAAGCAAGGGAAGAAAGCCTACTACAAAGGGTTTCAGGGACAAATGCCTGACAAACTGAACAAGACGTATGATCAAGAGATGCTCCTAGGCCAAAAAAAGGCACTTATCGTGGCAGTCTTTATGGGGAATCTGTCTCTCAAACTGGCATTACCCTTCCTGGATGACATTAACCTCAAACAGCACAAAAAACACAAGAAAAAAATTAAAAACCTCCAACTGGGTACTTATCTGCAACGCTGTGGACTTCAGCAAACAGGAGTAATCATCGGAATACTAAGAATAAAAATATGGCAGAAAATGGACAGAGGCAGAGTTAAACAGCATTCTGACTGGCAGCAAAGAAGTTCTGAGGGCGGTATACCTGAACGTCACCCTTTACGCCCTATGCTACACTATAAGCATTTAGATGACATTCAGTGCACCTTAAAGCAACAGTAAGCTTTGGTATTTATTTTATTTAAATTTGTTGACCGGGAGTGTCCGACTGGATGTGGGTCCATTTTCAGCGGAGGCCCGGGGAGAAAAGCTCCACAATAAAATAAAGAGACAGTAGTTGCATTGGATTACATAGCGATTAACAATTTAACATAGAAATTTCTAACATTTACAGATGAAGAACATAGTAAATCAGTAGACAACTAGAATCTTTATCTGTGAAGTACGTAACAGGCATTAACAAATGTAACAATGAGAAGTTCCTGCTGTATAATAAGTACTAGGCTTATGAGCATCTGAGCTTGCTATAATCAAGGTAGTGAGTGGAGTGGAAAGAAAGGTAGTAGTTGGATGGGGTGGATATTAGAGTGGGAGATGCAAGGGCATAGCCAGCATGTTTTTAGGTGCGCTTTTAGTAAAGTTTTGAAGTGGGTGCATGATGGTATGGAGGTAATTGTGGGTGGGAGTGAGTTCCATAATTTGGCTATGGCGCAAGAGAATAGTGCTTCACCAGCAGAGTTATTGGCTTTAGTGATCTGCAAGTGATTTTTGTTGCTGGATTTTAGTGGTCTGGTGGTGCGATAGGGTCGGAGTAGATTCTGGAGGGATGGGACATTTAGTGGATGGTTTACTAGTTTGTGGGCAAGTGAGAGTTGATACCACTGAAGGAGGTGAGGGAGTTCAAGCCAGCCCAGTTCAGCAAGTGAGAGACAGTGATGACTACGGTAGGATGTCCCCTGTGGCGAATTTGGCGATTTTGTTGTAGCAGGTCTCTAGCTTGTTTAGATCACATTGCCTTAGGTTGGTATATATTGGAGAGGCATAAAGTAGGGTGGAGATAAGGTGGGAATTTGCTATTGAAATTTTTGCTGCTTTGGTGAGAAATAGTTTATTTCTGTATAATAATCCTAGTTTTTTGTGGACTTTTTTTATGGTCATGGATATGTGAATGTCAAATTTTAGTTTGTCTATTTCCACTGCTAGCAATTTGGTGTGTTCAGTTGGGTATATAGTGGTGTTGTCTTTTGCTGTGATGTTAAAGTGAGAGTTGTTTTGAGTACGTTTGGTGGGTTGGAAGATGAGTAGTTTATTTTTTTTGGGTTGAGTATTAATTGGACATTGGATAACCTGACTTTTTGCAGTTTGGGTAGGGACTGGGCTGAGCAGATGATGGTCGAGTCACCTGCGTATTGGATAAGTGTGCCATGTTTGGTGGCAGAGGCTAGATTATTGGTGTAAAAAGAGAAGAGTAGGGGTCAAAGGATGGATCCTTGGGGAACCCCTATGGAGACAGGTAGTTGGGGAGATATGTCATTCTGCCATACAACGGATTGTTGGCGGTCAGAGAGGTAACTCTGAAACCAGTTGGTGACTGATTGTGAGAAGGATAGGTTATTGAGGACAGAGGTAAATTGTTTGTGTGGGATCATGTCAAATGCTTTAGATAGGTCTAGAAAAGTAGCAGAGGAGAGATAGCCATTGTTTTTATGCTGAAGGATAGTGTTAGTAAAGGAGAGTAAGGCAGTGGTGGTGCTATGGTTTGGTCGGAAACCATGCTGAGCACTGGAAAGGAGGTTGTTAGTAAGGAGGTAGTCTGAGACCTGAGTTAATGCATCTCTCTAGTATTTTGGTAGACTGGCCAGATCACAGCTTCCACAGCAGGGAATCAAATAAGTGATGAATACTGCACCGGTGAATGTAAGGATATCATAAAATACTTCCACACCATCTTGTAGTACCATAAACATAAAACTAAGAACTACCAAGTTTAACTTGCAAGTTAATTTTTAAAATCAAGCACAGCAAGTCCTAAACGTCTAACTTGTAGAAATGGCAAAGGACAGAGATGTAGAAAAGTTTACATGCTTCAAGTAGGGTGTTTCCTCACTGATACAGAGCAACAGCAAGCCAGTGCCACCTATAAGCTGCTAGACAAACAAAGCCCATGTGCTTGAATAAAATTAAAATCAAGTCGAGACTGCTCAGAATGTTATAACAAAGTATAGCTAGTCCAAAAAGTCTAATATCACATACAAAGCAAGAATTACCATTTACTAAGACATACTTCAGAAGTGTATGAAATAAACTTCAATCCTACAGCTTACCTGAACCTTGGAGTGGGGGTGTATGGAGGAGGTTGCCAAGACAAGCCTTTGGTAAGGAGCTTGGTAAGGGCAGATGCTGTGGATCTTGCAGCAGGCGTTGGTGCTGTGGTGGTACTGGCTGCATGATGACTTCTCCTTTGGCGCACAGGTGACCCAACACAAAGCTTGACAAGAAGCCCAAACAGTTCAGCCAATGCTCGACCCAATCGAGAAGAAGCTAGACAATGAAAACCCATCAGTACTGCATCAATGAGCCAAAATAAAGACCTAGCAATATTATTTATGAAACCTAGAGTGCACTACATAATCAGTGCAGTGAAACTTGCTCTGCACCCACCTACAACTGGCCCACAAGTGCAGTTACTCAGAAGAGTGCACCTTTACTCGGGTTTAATTTATGTTCCGAAATACAACTTAAGGAGCTTTAACAAATTGTAATGGTCATTACTCCTCAGAATATTTCCATCAGGCAGCAAGAAGCAATACAAAGGAAGGTGCACATCCATAATGCATTATACACTCTCATGCCTCACAAAAACTATCCAATTACAAATTAAACTCACAAAACGAAGCCTTAAAATTAACTGTAAAAATATAAGCCACAACCATCTAAAAAGAAAAGCTTCATCAGTAAAAATGGTCTGAAACAAACATTTACACCAAATATCAAACAAAAAAGTAACAAATCATACTATGACCATCAAGTATAAAATAGCATAAAATTAAATAAAAACATTAAAAGTCTACTTCACAGCTACAGTGGAAAACCACCAAAGAGAAAAACTATTCAAAAACATACAAACTACTCAACCATCACTTAATGATTCGAACACCAAACGCAGTAATCAAAATAAAGACAAAGAGAAAAAAAAAATGACCTAAGGAATATTTGCAAGATCTGTACTCTGTCACAAATGAAATACATGGACTTCAGGATTAGAAAATTGATACATTTTTCATAACAGAATTAACCAAATTCCAGGCATACATATGCCATACCTCTCTGTACATTTATGCATAAGCATTACATAAACACACATACACAAAGCAAATGTACACAAAACTATCCATGATTACAAATACATGGGCATGCAAATATAACATTTAAGTTACAGAGCTGAGTAATCAAAGTGGGATGGAACAGCTACTCAATAACTGAAGCTGTAGACTGGGCAAACTAAAGAGATGGTTTGAATCCTAACACCAACAAATTTACAAAAACAGCCAGTCTTGACAGTACTTATGATAGAATTTATCCTCTGTAATCATCAGTATCTTTATCCAGGTAGTGCATACACTTGGCTACGGATGCACATTTGTGATTATGCACCCAGTTTAACATGCTTGTTAAAAAAACTCATCTCATGCACTCAACAGATGAAGCTACTACTAGTGAGTAACAACCTACAAACCAGAAATGAAGATAAGAGTCTCTACTATTAAAAAAATAAGACAAATACTTGCCTGATTAATCCAGAATAGAGCAGCCCAAGTATATAGTCTACAGACCGAAAGGGATGGAGAGAGGGCAGGTAAGCCCTGGGTCCATACAAGAGCTGTTAAACTGAAACAGTAACTTTAAAGTAGAAGAAAAAGAATCACAAAAGGACCAGAAAGGATACATACAGGGAGACATTTAAAAGAAGACCAGACTCAATAATGGATCAAAGAAGCTGCCCAGCAAGGAGGGTCTCAAAAGCAAAATGCCATAAAGTTCAAGTCTGTTAACAGCAGACCTGATAAGTAAATAAAGTTCATGCACCACAAGAAGTTAAACGGTGCAGACCAGAATGTGGAATAACTGGACAACAAATATGCATCACAAACACTCTACGTCTAGATGCAACCAGCTGAGGTGCTATCAAGTACTTTGAGACAAAAAGGGTGATAAGGCAAAGCAGTAGCAATGCCTGGCCTGCTCCACCCCAGGAAGGAGAAAGGCCAAATAAAGATTCCTGTAAACAAGAAGCAAGACTAATTCACATATGCAATCAGCACCCACTGAAGAAGGCAGACATTAACTAAGCTGTGCGCCGTAAAGGACAGGGAAGGGAAGAAAACAGCAACGACCCATCAAAGTAGAAAATAAAACCATGCGCCTCCCCCTTCAGACTAGTATCCGGCTCAATGTTATACACCTAGAACTGAAACCTTACTAGAAAAAAGGGTGCCACTTCCATGTAACGAAGCTGGAGGGACAGCTTCAAAAGCTAAGTAACGAAAAACGATATGAAAACAGCAGAAAGTTTCTCAACTCAGAAGCCAAAACCACCAAATGGCAAGTGGAAGGCAACTGCAAAAGGTAAACAAGTAAACACAAACCCCACTGCCTCCTAACACCATCTCCTTATAACAAAATGTACAACTTCGTGAAACAGAGGAAGATATTTAAAAACACACACCCAGGTCTAGAAGCTATTTAAGAGCAAAACCCCAACTTAAAACTTAGCAGAGGACTAGAAGGCAACGCATCATGACAAAACTCTACACCTGAACCCAAAACTGAGATAGAAAAGCCTTGAGAAAAAAAATATCTTTCCAGACATTACAAGGAAGGAAGTATAAATGAAGGGGGAAAGTAGGGCGGCAAAGAATAATGCAAAAGTGTTCGATAAGACATCTACTGTTATATTAAGTTCTTACATAACTATACAATCTCTTTCCTTAGATCACTGTTGCAGTATTCCAAACTGTTGGGTGATTCTTACAGCTACTGAAATGTGAAAGAAGGCTGGATGAGAAAATATAATTATCCAGTAAACAACAGAGGACTTCCCTGGTGAAGGTGGCTCTCTATTTACAAAGCATCTATTCTGCAATGTTTGGTAAATGTATGCACAGAATAAGAAGCTGTTTCTAGGATGGTGCTAGAGTCCATCCTCCACTCGTAAAAGGCTCCAGATGAGGCCACTGCCTTTGTTGGACAAGGTAAGGGTTTACCATGCAGAGTAAAGTAAAAATAAAAAGTAAATGCATTTAGAACTCCAGTTAGCAAATGTTTGTACAGTCACTGGAGTCCATAATTTGAGATCTTGGAAACATACGAATGAATCTAGGTAGTCTATGAACATCAAAAGAATGACAAATCCCTTCTTCACTCTTATGTGGGTCAGCGAGGAAGGTGTGAAGATTTATAGCCTGACAGAGTTCATTACAACTTTAGGCATTAAGAAAAGGAACTGGCGCTCAAGGATACATTGTCCTAATAAAAATAACTGAAGGGTTGCCACAAGGGATTGTAGTTCATAGACTCGTCTAGCAGATGTAAAGCTACCACAAGAATGGTTTTCCAAGTACAGAATTTGAGACGGGTAGAGGCTACTGGTTCAAAGGAGGAAGGGTGAGTTTTTTTTTTTTCTTTTTTATTTAGCACAAAGTTCAGGTCACAAGCAGGCAAAACTGCTATCAATGGCTGTATTAGGTGAAGTACACGATGTAAGAACCGTTTTACCTCTATTCAGGACAGGAGGGAGGGAACCAGACATAGCCAAGCAGATATGGCTGAAATGTGTGCCTTGACAGAGGAGTATGCCAGGCCAAATTTCAACAGCTCAAACAGAACAGACCACTGACTTAACTACATTAGGTCTTACTTTAGGGGCATGACACCAGATAGTAATTCTTTTCCCTTTGACCATGTAAGATGTCCTTATAAGTACGTAGTAAATCTTTTCCCTTTGTCAATGTAAGATTTCCTTAGCAGCAGGTTTCTTTGCCTCCTGGAAAACCTATAGCATGTACTCAAAAAACTGGTGTCTAAATAGGTCAGAATCCTGTCATCCACGGTGTTAGACTGAAGAATGACAGGTTGGATGAAACACTAGGAACTTCCTGTAGTGTGACCAAGTCCACTGAGAGGGGCAACTTTCGAGGATGGTTCTTGGCTAGGTGATGGACAAGGAGAAACTAAATCTGCATAGGCAAGAAGGAAGTAAACAGTAGAATCTTTTGAGATGTCTACAAATCTTTATTACGACCTTGGGAAGAGGAGGAAGTGTACTGAAAGCATATAGGAACCTGCATTTCCAAATTTCAGGACAGTGTGTCCTGGTGCAAAAAAACAGGAAAGTTGCTTTTCGTCTATGGAGGCAACTAGACCAATCTGTGAGGACATCCCATTTCTGGACTATATCTAGGAAGATCTCCTTGGTCAGCATCCACTTGTGGGGAATCTTCACTTAAACTGTTTAGAAAGTCTACCAGGGCATTGTCCTGTGAGGGAATGTAAACCATGTAGAAATAAGATGACTTTTGTGGCCTGCTCCCATACCAAGAACTCCAGTCTTGTAATAGATGATAGGATCTGGTGCCCCCAACTTGTGATGTACCATGCGACACACATGATGCCTTAAGCACTCTCAAGGGACACGGATTTCAAAATGGAAACAAACCGCAGAGCTGGGATTACTGTTCAAATCTCCTTCAGACTGAGATGATCTTAGATTTGGTGGCCATTGTCTTAATTCTCATGTTAAGAGACTATGTCCCTCATGTACAACAGAAGGAAGAAATTGTTGCAAGAGAAAGTAAAATTCCATGAGTGGAGGAGATCCCTGGTCAGCCTCAGTAAGAAGCCGAGATCCCTTATAAGATCCTCCAAAGCTAGCTATGAAACCAAAATCGCCACTAAATCCAAGGACAACCACAAAGCATTCTACAGCTATGTCAACAATCTCAATGGCAACACCCAGATCTGCTGAGAGTTACAGCACAAGGGCATGAAAAATACAGAACCAACTAATATTGCCAACATCCTGGCAGACAGGTTCAGCGCTAACTTTAACCCCCCCCCCCCGACCCCCTAAAGGGCCCATAACTATACAGAAAAAACATATCTATACAGGAAGAATGCAGAGTCTCTGTAATCACAGCTATGCAGGTAAAAGCTGCACTCTCAAAAGCCAAAAACACAGCATCCACGGGACCGGACAACATCCCAGGCTGCATTTCACATGAACTTCAGAACATACTGGCTTCCCCACCTAGACACCATCTTCAATCATAGCCTCACATCAGGCTTTCTGCCCCACTGAAAGGCGTACAACAGTTATCCCACTCCATAAGGGGGAGCCATAACTGATCTCAGGAACTATCGCCCTATTAGCCTGACAAGCCTGGTTTGCAAGGCCAATGAACGTATCATAATGGAAGTCAAAGACATTGGTAACCTCGAAACTCTGAATCCCACTCAGTTCGGGGTTGTGAAAGGCAGATCTTGCCTCCTGAACCTGATCGACGAATTAGAGGCAGTCACCAAAGCCATAGATGAGGGTAAGGTGGTTCACACAACCTATTCTTGACATCACCAAGGCTTGACACAATCCCCCATTCTGGAATTATAGCTAAACTCACTAAACTATGTATAAATGCCAAAGTCACAAGATGGGTTGCCAACTGGCTCACAGACAGAACCCACACTGTTAATGTTGCACACTCCAAAATCTTACAGCAAACCAGTGACAAGTTGAGTACCACAAGGTAGAGTCCTGTGACCTCTCCTGTTTGGTATCTACTTCTCTGAAGTACAGGCTAACACAGAAGGCCTCTGGCTAACAAAGTTCGCAGAGGACATCAAACTAGGAATCATAGTAGAGTCCCCAAACGATGTAGAAATCCTACAGAAGGGCATTGCTGATTCAGAGTCACTGCCTCAAGCTCAATGCCAAAGGGCGCAGTCATCTCCTCTGGTAAAAACTCTAACGATGAACTAATACATAAATAGAAGTCTAACACCGAATGTGTGATGAGACCTTGGGACCCAGGTGGACAGTAGTCTGCCTTTTGATAGTCACATCGCCACAGTAGTCAAAGTACTTCTATGTGGCACACCTCATCATAAAAGGGTTCGCATCCAGGAAAAAAAAGAGGTAACTGTTCCCCCTCTACTCGACACTCAGATCAAAAATAGAGAACAATGCCCCTTTTGGAATGTACCTCACAAGACACCTGTAACAACTGGAAAGGCCACAGAAGTACCCCACCCCTCAAACCGATGCCCTACACTGAATCTCAAGAAACTCCAGCTTTACTCCATAGCATATTGCCTACTCAGAGGTGATCTTAGCCTAACGTATAAAGCTATGTCAAACCCAGAGCTGTTGGAAATGCAACACCTACACTAAGTGCAATCTTGGAGTAGATATATTTAAGTAGCATAGGGCATGGGGGGCACAAGGGGGCTTGACCACTGCTTACACTTGGTAGAAAGTGCTATGATTTATGTTGTTTAAACTCAGAATATGTGTATGTGTTTTCAGTGTTATGAAGTTTCCGTGTTTTGGTCTTGTACATTATGAAGTTTTCTTATTTTCAGTGTTATGAAATTAATCTATATACATATAGACAGAGACCGACAGAGACCCACACAAACGCACACACACAAGCTTTGCAGCACCTTTTACACACAAGCATTACACAAACGTACACACATATATACATTACATGCATGTCTTGTAGCGCACACAAATATATACACACACATATATATATATATATATATATATATATATATTATTTCCCCCCATA